>NC_058134.1:144808758-145108758 GCF_016433145.1 Gracilinanus agilis
ATGTTGATCTAAACCTAATCTCTCCCATATTGTTTTCCAAATTTCCCAGCAGTTTTTGTCAAATAGTGGATTCATGTCCCAAAAGTTGGGCTCTTTGGGTTTATCATACACTGACTTGCTGACATCATTATTATATTAAATGCAATATATCCCAAGATATAACTCAATATCTTTTCCTCTAAATTCTTCCTCTTTCCTTATTCCTACTTTCCCACTGTAGAGGGCAACACCATCCTTCCATCTTCTAAGGCTTGCAACCTAGGAGTCATCCTGAATTCCTCACTATCACCCCCAAATCCAAGCTATTGCCAAGACCTGCTGACTTCACTTTTTCACCATCTCTTAAATAAATTTGCTTCTCTCCTCTAATACGGTCACCACTCTAGCAGGCCATCACCTCATAGCCTTCTGGTAGATCTGCCTATCTCACAACTCTTTCCACTCTAATACGTTCCCCGTTCAGGCACTACATTGAAAACTTTAGGATTCATAGTAATCGAGGACAGGACTGCCAGTTGTTGCTTGCTTTTGTATGTCCTCCAATGAACATCTCTGGCCTCATAGTCTTTATTGTATGGTAATTTCCAACACCTTATAATTCAAACCTGAAGCGCTCATTTAGGATGGTAACACAATATGAGTTAATTTTCGCTTGACTAAGAACATTTCCAATGTGGAATTGATAATCGTTTTCATTTCTCAAATGATCCATTCGATCTAGTTAAGATCTTATTAAAGCTTGAGAATGCATAAAAATGCTGTTGATGGAGCTGTAAATTGGTATAATCATTCTGTAAAGCAATTAGGAATTATGCTTTTAAAAAATGACTAAAATGTCCATATATTTTGACATAACTAGCTCACTGCTAGTCATAGTACAGGATGTGAATATCAAGGATATCAAAGACACAAAGGTCAAATGTACATTAAAATATTATTAGTGGGCAGCTGGGTAGCTCAGTGGAGTGAGAGTCAGGCCTAGAGACAGGAGGTCCTAGGTTCAAACCCAGCCTCAGCCACTTCCCAGCTGTGTGACCCTGGGCAAGTCACTTGACCCCCATTGCCCACCCTTACCACTCTTCCACCTATGAGACAATACACCGAAGTACAAGGGTTAAAAAAAATATTATTAGTGCTTTTGGTGACTACAAAGAACTAGAAATAAAATAAATATTTAATGGGAAATAGCTAAACAAATTGTAATAAGTGAGTAGATAAGAATATTGTGTTGCCATACCAAGCTAAGAAGAGGAAAAATTCAGAGAAACATGGGAAAATGTATGAAATGATTCAGAATAAATGAGCAGAAACAAGAAAACAGCACATGTAATGACTGTGTGTATAAATTTTATAAATGAATTCATTAGCATTTATTCAATGCCTACTGTGTACCAGGGATTTTCTAAGTGCTTTGAATAAAAATACAAAAGTGAGACAGTGTTGTATAGAGTCTTGCATATCAAAATATGAAGTCTCCTTAATTATGCATATATTGTGACAAATACATCTCATAGCAACAAAAACTTTAATCGTGCCCATGTTATTTTCAAGGCACATATTTTTATGTGAGATCCCTATTTTTCCATTGTCACATTCTAACATCATAGCAAGTACATTTAAATCCAACCTTGTAAGAACCTTGAACAGCAGCTGAAATATTGTTTTTTAGCTTTTTATTCCTAAAATCTAATATAGTGTCTCGTATATGAAATGGCATAATAAATTTTGTTTGATTTTTAAAATGATTATATCAATTATCATTTACATTGATTTATTTACTTTGTCAATATTTATTTCCTACAAGGGAGAAGTTTTGATTTTAGGGGTAAAGGAGTTAGTTACAAGAGTTATGAGACAGTGTAATGATAGAAATGCAAAAAAACAAAAACAAAAACAGACAAGACAGATTCACCAATAAAACTTTTAAAAGGACATAGAAAAAAAAACAGGAAAAATTCTAGAAAGACAGAGGAGTAGATACTTTTGTAATTAGTTTGAAATTTATTATGTACTCATGTTTTTTTTAAAGAATATTCTCGTTGTCCACATTTTTTATAACCTGTTATACTCACATTTCTCCAAATTTTCACTGTAAAGAATTATAATTTTTCAAACTAAAATTCAAAATTTGTAAAAAATAAGAGAGAATGGTGGTATTTGTAGGTTTAAGATATTCCTTAGTACCTGGTTTAGAGAGACAGCGGTCACATAGACCTGTGCCAATTTATCAAGTTCATTTGGCCTTTAAACTTTTTAAATTTAGGATTTGGATCTTTAAACTCTCTGCTGACCAAGTATAAAAAGGTAAATCAGATAGAACTTTATAATCTCAAACCTGGTTTTCTATTTACCAAATTCATTGGAGCAATGAACTTACAATTCATATTTATGGTTATTACTTTTTTTCCCTCCAGTTCAGCACTGCTGGAATTTCATAGAAGTTTGTTTGGGGATTTTTTGCTCCTAAGGTGTCAGCATTTCTTATTTTTTATGTGCAGAGAATCAAAAGAGTGATATAAAATTTCTAACTTTACAAGTTCATTTTCATTTTGCTATAATAATGGACACACATTTCAGTTAACTTCTTCCTATTTTACCCCTTTCCATATCTTCTCTGAGCTAAACCATGCTTCCTTGATGTATGAAAGCCCCCACATCTAACTAGTTCTTAAATTGGGCCATTTTCTGTTCTATTATATTGCATTACCTTCTTTCTACCTCATGATAACTTTTGGCATTGCAATTTTGGCTATAAAGGCAGTGTCACTTAACAGCCCTGTGTTTCACACATCACACTAGATACTTTTAAAAGACTAAAAAGCCCTTCTTGGTTTCCATCCTTGAATATGCATTTTTTTTCCTACCAGAAAGTGATTTCCTTAAGGGCAGGTATTGCCTTGGTTTTGGATTTGTGTTCCTAGCTCACATGCTACTTGACACATTTTCATTTAATACATTTTATTAATTTATTCATTTTTACATTCATTTATTAATTTCTCCTACATACAAATTCAGAGATTTGACAATTCATTTAAAAATGTCAACAGAAAACATATTATATGAAAAAATCTAAATTTGTCAAACAGATATCAATAGAGGAAGCATCTCAGTATCATTGAATCAACAGTACTAAGGACCTACAGAGTTCTGGGTCCTGCTGATACAAATGTTAAAAATGAGATAGACTTTGCCTGACCTCAAAGGCCTTACATTTTACCAAGAGCATCTGGCAGATAAGTAATTACAAGATGCAAACAATATAGTTCAAAGTAATTTCACTGGGTTTAGAGGAAGGGAGGAAGACACAAAAAAATGAGAAAAATCAGAAAAGGGCCACCTAAAAGAGGCAGCATTTGAGCTGAACCTTGAAGGGAACAAAGATTCCAAGAGATGGGCTTGAAGTGGAGAGTTCCTTAGCCAACTACTCAGGGATCACATAGAGTAGGATCAAATCCTAATAGTAAAACAGATTTATGTAGCTTTTCCAGATTTGAAATGATACCAGTCTCTTTCTGCCTGTAAAACAGAAGACCTACCTTATTTTGAGCATTCCTTTTTTCATGAATTACAAAGCTTTGTAGAATGTCACCTTTGGGAGAGAGACAAAGTTTAAAACCTTACAATCTAAACATATTCATTTCTAGGTTATTTCTTAGTACAATTCTTATTGGTTGATCCTATTCATCCCCCTCTATACTCTTTCTGCCCCTAATTTGACTTCTGAATACCTGAGACATTTTCCCTAAGCGTTTTGATTCCTAATGTTAAAATTTAAGTTATTTTAGGAACGTACTTAATTAGGCAGACCAGGGGAAATGCCCCTTGCAAGCAGAGAATAGCCTGAGAAGCCTAAAACTTGAAGAGAATGAGAGCTCCTTTTATCAACCTTACTTTTAATGTCTAGGTAACTAAGAGTACAAATGGGACAAAAATTGATTCCTGAGATCTAGTAAAATATAAACTCCTTGAGAACAGGGTTTGTCATTAAAAAAAATCTTTGTATCCAAAATGTCTTACATAGTGTCATACAAATAGTCCTTCACAGACTTCAGCTATTCCTGAAATTGTTGGTCATCCCCCGTTTCCAATATTTTGTCACTGCAAATAGTTATTATATTTTTGTGCACATGGATCCCTTTCTTTCTTTGATCTCTTTGAGGATATAGACCTAGGAATTGTGTCAGAGGGTCAAAAAGTGCAGTTCCATTTATTTATTTAGTTATTTTAGGAGTAAATCCCAATGGCTTTCTAGAATGGTTAGACCAATCAATTCAGATTCACCACTACTGCGTTAATGTGCCTGTTTTCCTATAGTTCCTTTATAGTCTGTCTTTTTTCCTTTTTGTCATCTTTACCAACCTGGTTGGTAGAACTTTAGAGTTGTGTTAATTTCTCTAATTATTACAGATTTAGAGCTTTTTTTTCACATGGCTAACGATTACTTACATATTACCATTTGTTCATATAGTTTGACCATTTAACGATTGAGGAATGCCTCTTATTTTTATGAAGTTGAATCGGTTGCTTTTTCATGTATTCAAAATGAGACCTTTATCAGAGAAACTTATGAAGATTCCCCCTATTTGTCTCTATCTATTCTAATTTCAGCTGCAATGGTTTGATTGTACAAAAACTTTATAATTTCATGCAATCAAAATTGTCCATTTCAGCTTTGGTTTTGTCATTAACTTTTCTCCTATCTAGAGATCTGAGAGTTAATTTCTTTCTTATTCCTCAAATTTATTTAAAATGTCACTATGTCTAAGCCATGTACCCATGTGGAGGTATCTTGACATATGATGTGTTATATTGGTCTATTTGTAGCTTCTTACAGATTATTTTCCATGTTTCCTAACATGTTTTTGTTGAATGGTGAGTTCTTTTCTCAATAGCTGGAATCTTGGGGTATATCTAATACTAAACTATTGTGCTCATTTGCTTCTATATATTACATGTCCAATCTGTTCTGCCTCTTTATTTCTTAACAAGTAGCAAATTGTTTTGATGATTACTTATTTATAGGAGAGTTTGAGAACTGGCAAAGGTAAGCTAAATATAGAATAATTTCCTTGATATTATTCACCTTTCATTCTCCTAAATGAATTATGTTATTATTTTCTAGATTTATAAATTCTTTGGTGCACTGATTGTATGGCCCTTAATAGTTAAATTAATTTAACTCGTATTGCCATTTTTATTATTATTTTTCCAAATATTATATATTTGTTATTGTGTTAATATTGTTTCTGTGTGTATCTTGGCAGGAGGTAGACCTCCAGATATGTTATATTTTATGTGGTTATTTTAAATGGAATTTCTTTTCCAATCTTTTCCTGCTGGAATTTGTTGGTAATGTACAGAAATGCAGATGACTTAAAGGGATTTATTTTATATCCTACAACTTCTTTGAAGTTG
This sequence comes from Gracilinanus agilis, assembly GCF_016433145.1. NCBI lineage: Eukaryota > Metazoa > Chordata > Mammalia > Didelphimorphia > Didelphidae > Gracilinanus > Gracilinanus agilis. The sequence goes on from NC_058134.1 coordinate 144,814,174, forward strand.
TCAAATGTTGCAATTTATATTTTAGTTGACTTTCTAGGGCTTTTTTTAATAGACCCTCATATCATGCAAAGAGCAATAATTTTATTTGCTCTTTGGCTATGCTCATTCCATCAAATTTAATTCTTTTTTTTTTTGCCTTTTTGTTCGAGATAACTTTTTTTTAGTACTATGTGGAATAATAATGGTGATAAGGGACATCCTCTTTACAGCAGACTTTATTTTTTCTATCCAATTATTAAAAGAGCTTTAAGGTAAGAAATTCCTCAGTCTTCAGCAATAGTCTATTTGAAAGTTTAACAACCATTTCACTGAAGAAGCTCTTTTATGTATTTCTTGCCACAATTTATGCTCTTTTCTTCTTATTTTATCAGATAAAGGACAGCCAATCAGCATCTACTTATAATTACCTTTCATCTGTTTAAAGTCTCTTAACTCAGCCCTTAGCTTCTTTCATTTCCTTACCCAATAATCTAAAACTCTTGAACTTTTTCTCAAAGGGCCTGTTCTCTTGCTCTTTAAATTGTTTTGCTGCTCTCCCATTCACTAATGTGAACTCAATGCTATAATGAAACTTTGACCAATACCAACCACAGGATTGCTTTCTTATTCTTTTATTCCATATTTAAAGTATAGAATTTCTTTTTTAAGCACTAAATTATTCAATCATATTAGTCTTCTAATACATTATTTCTCTAGATATTTTCTGTAATATTTATGCTAAACCAGTTACTTATCTCTTGGATATGGCATATTTGCTTATTGGCTATAGGTGTAAAAGAGATGGGGCACCAGGGATGTTAAAGTATAACCTAATGGTTGTGGGTACAAACACACTGGGTTGAAGGAGAGACAGGACCAGGATAGGGAGACCAGAGTACACAGCCAAGCTGCTGCTAACCGTCAAGAATGGCTGTTGGCCAACTGTCACCCAGCTCACCACTAGGCCAGAGTCTTTGAAACCAGCAGGCAAGGTAAAAGGGTTTAACAGTTTTAATTATGTTCAACTAAATAAAGGTGGGATAGGGGATTCTACACTAAAACCTAAATGGCAAAACCACAGGGCAAGGGGAGGACTTGACTTCTCTAATCTTAGTGACCTAAGCAGGCAGGGCTCAAGGAGCAGTTCTGGAGTCTCTGGGAGGCTGCTTCAAACTTAGTTCCAGCCAGGTTTGACCAGCACAGCTAAAGGGCTGAGGGTGGCTTTGGGTTTCTCACAGTAATCCTCAGATGATCAGAGGATGCCAAAAGCGGTCCAAGGTATCCAAGTAGAGAGAGAGTGCTTGAGATGCCGCCCACCAGATCCCAAACTCCTCCTCCCCTTGGTGCTGCTCTGTAGTACTTGTCTACTTGCTAGATGCCACCACCACTCAGGATCCCAGGGAATCAGGATGCAGGTCTGAGATCTCCCAGGGCTAGCAAACTACTAATGGAGTCTCTCTCAGAGCACAAGCCCACTTCCTGCTCCTTCATTCCATCTTGGAATGCTCCAGCCCTTCCTGCTAGGTCCATCCTTAATATTTAATTAATTACTAACTAATCTTCCTCACAACATAGGTCTACTACTTTTCATTTTTATAGGCTGAACTTAATCCTGTGTTGTAAGGGTTGTTATGTAATTTGTTAAATAATATGTGTTAATATTTTTTAAAAATTAGAAATATGATTATTCATAAGAAGTTACTATAACTCCTAAATTGTGTAAGTTCTTTAAATTATTATTTCTCCAAGCCACTATGAAATGAAGAAAAATAAATACTTTAGATGCACTAAAAGTCCTAAAAGGACAACTAGATGATGCAGTAAGCAGAGTATGGGCCTTGGAATCAGGAAGACTCATCTTCCTGAATTCAAATCCAGCCTCAGGCAGTTACTATCTTTGTGATCCTGGGCAAGTCACTTTGCCCTGTTTGCCTCAGTTTCTCTCTTGTAAAAAGATCTATAGAAGGAAATGATCAGAACATTTCAAATGGGGTCATAGGAAATCAGACACTACTGAAAACAACTGAACAGCAATAACAGTAGCTTTAAAATAATTATGATCTTATGCCATAAAAGCCTAGGAGCTTGTATGGAATACTGATACTCACATATTATTAAATATTTTTGAGTATATATTTCAGACTATTAGGTATAAAACATTTGAAAGCAGATAATACTAAATCCTAGCTCCTGAAGTAAGAGGTAGCAATAAAATTATTTAACTATCAGAAGGATATAAAAACAATGTAAAGGGATTTATAGTTAAAGTTGAATGAGCAGAATATTAGTGAGTACTATAGGAATGTAGTGATTCCAGAGAGATCTGTGACCTAGAGAGGTCAGAGATGACTTTATGAAAGGTTTGTGAACTGCTAGTTCTGTAAGGATGATTTCCTAAGATAGACTTGGTGAGGTTTGCAAGAGAAATAGTCCAGAACAAGGAAATATGGCACTCAGAATAAATCAGTAAAGCAAGCCAGGTTTATTTAGGAGAGATACAAATCTAAGGTCATATCAGAGAGGATGAGAGAAAAAAATATATTGAATCCCCACGTAGAATTGGAAACTCAGAAAGAATAGGACATTCTCTTCCCCAAACCAGTAAAGTCAGGCATGATATTTTTAGAGTTCTTATATGTATCTTTAGCAGGATTAGGCATTGGAGGCCTGAAGCAAGGAATCCTGGTTGTGGGAATGGCACTGATTTGTATGAATGGGTGAAGGAAAGTTTCTTTGGGAACTGAAATCTAATTGATATTCAGACTCTTCACTTTCAAGAAAAGGAGCTTTAAGCTGTTACTGCCAGTTTCACTCTGACAGAGTGACTCATTTTCCCTGTCAGGGATTTTGGGGCTTCCCTGGGACTTTTTCATTTAGAAGGTCATAAGGGTTACTGTATTCCTTACAAATGGGTTAGGAGGAGAATTTATTTCCCTAAAGATCAAAATCATAGAATTTTGAGAACTATTATTGAACATTCCTTTAGATATAGAGAATACCTTCAATTGCCCAATGAGGTACTGTGTCTCTTTGAAAAATAGAAAGTATAAAGTATTTCCTCTGATTTTTTTTAACTGTAAGAGCCCTGTTTTTTTTCCTCCGCTTTTATAGAATGAATGCCTTGTATAATGGACACAAAGAATGATATTCATTATAAAGAAGTTTGTCTTTTAAAAAGTCAAAATTTGGGAGTGCAGTTCAGGTGTTCTCTAGTCTGATATAAACCTTCACAGAATCTTTCCCTTTAGAGCCTCTCTGACAAATCTAGACTTTATTAGAAGAATTAGCATGAAGGAGAACCCACAACTTTGTAAATCATTAGATTGTACCATTGGACAGATTTTGGTCTTTTTTGCACCTTCTACCTTGTAAGGATAGAATTGATACAATAACGGTTATCAGGTGTTATTGATCTCTTTATAATGGATGCCTGCAGCTGGTGTGAGCTGGAATTCAGTTGTACCTGTTGGGCCTAGTTAGTGTTTGACGAGTATAGATTTTCTTGAGACAGTTTATAACAAAACTTATTTAATAAGTTAATAAAGAGTTAAGGAAGGGAAGGGAAGGATAAATATAGGATAGCGGATATATTCCCTAATTCTAAGAAAACTAAACTTTTCCCAGTATCCCACTGCCTCTCAAGAGAGCTTGCTTGAGTTTCCTCAAGCCTAACTTAAACTCCTTAATCTATATAACTAATTTCCCCAAATCTGTCTTACTAAGCTATTCTAATTAATTATCTTCATATATATAAATTCACTGTCTCCTTTACTTCCTTCAGATAGAAAACAATTCATTTTCTCTCTCACTCTTCCAGCTGCCCGCTCTGTTCAGGTCCTGAGTTGGGCCTGCTTCTCTCTTCAGTGACACAGAGAAAAGCCGGTTGTCTTTCCTTACAGTTAATCTTCTTCCACCTCAACTTTCCTGAATCTCCAAGTTTTCCCCCAACACCAACTGTCATTGCCTATCCCAAGGTTTCCCAGAGAGCAGATCCAAAACAACCACTCTCAGAGTAAGCAAACTCCAAGAGCGTCAGTTATTTTTCCAACAGATCACTTAGGCACCTAACAATTCTCCAAAGGAACTTCTCTGAAGATTCCAGCTGGTTCTTCAGGTAACCCTTCACTCTTCTAACTCTATTTCTGGCTATCAAGATCCTAATTAGTCCTAATACTTAATTAACTCCAATATACCTATTGCTCCTATAGAAGTAGGGAACCAAGAAAAAAAAGAGTCTTCCTCCTCCCTATGCTAACCCTTCAGATGCGTAAAAGCTGCTGACATATATCTCTTTTCCTGCCAAAACATCCTCACTTTCTTCAGCTATTCTTTGGATAACATGGTATCCAGCGCCTTACTTTGGACATCCTTGTCAATTTCCTTGGTAAAATGTGTGCTTCAAAGACAGCACTTTAAGGGGGAGCTGGGCAGTGCAGCAGATAGTGTGCTAGAGCAGAGTTTGGGGGACCAGGCTTCAAATCTGGTCTCAGACACTTCTGGGCAAGCCACTTAATCCCAGTTGCCTACCCTTATTGCTTATCTGCCTTAGAATTGATACTGAGAAAGAAGGTAAGGGTTTTTTGAAAAAAAAAAAAAAAAAAAAAAGGAAGACATTACTCCAGATGGGGTTTGAGGAGGGCAGAGGGCAGAACATTTCCATCATTCTGAACACTAAACTTCTCTTAATGCATTATATGATTACATTTGCTTTTTCTGGCCGCCATATTACATAGTAGAATCATATTGATTTTGCAAGCCCCCAAAACTCTTGCCTCTTTCCTACATGACCTAGTTTCTTTGTATTTTTTTCACTTATTTTATACTTGTGAGGTACATTTTTTAAAAATCCAGGGAGTTGCTTTTTTTACATTTATCACTTTAAATTCCCTCTTATTTAATGTAGTCCATTGTACTTAACTTTCCAGACCCTTTTGAATCTTGATTCTGTCTTTCAATTTGTTATATGTACACATATAGATTCATTATATGTAATATTAAGCCAAAAATTCTAAGCCGGTTTTAATGAAATTAAGAAAAAAACATATTTCAATACATAGTAAAAGTAATTAAATATATGATCAACTGTGAATGACAACTCTTATTGGAAATTCAAGAATCCAGGACAACTCCAAGGCTGTCCACTGCTGTTCAAGGAAAGGAGGAAGTCTGAATGCAGATTTAAGCAAACAATTCTTTACTTTATTTCCTCCATGAATTTTTCTCTAGTGTAAGTGATACATGTCTCCTTTCACAATATGATGAACGTGGAAATATGTATTGTATGTTAACACATATACAGTATGTATCATATTACCTGTCATCTTGGGGAAACAGGAGGGGTGAGAGGGCAGGAAAGAACATGAATTGCAAAATGTCAGAAAACTGAAAATTCTATTGATACGTTATCTGGAAAAAATAAAATTAAAAAAGCCATATTAGAAGAATGAATATGGATTGACACCCTGACAAAGTCCTCAGTGTTTTTAAATCAACATTTAGCTCTCCTTGCTATTTTTTGTTGCTAAGTAACCAAATTATCATAATGTTTTAAAATTAATTTATCATTAATCTGTATATTTTAGTAGATTCAAAGGCATTTTGAACTTGTTTGTATAATAATTCTCATGGGAATTTGCTGCAGCCATCACTCTGATTTTTAGTGACAAGTAATTATTTCCATCACTTCTCCAGGTGTATACATATCCTTCTTGCCTTTCAGCATTGTGTACATCCCACCTGTTGACAGTCCCATTTATTCCTTGTAGTATCTAGCTGTTACCTACATCAAGAAGAAGGATCTTTTTAATTTAGGTAATTAAACTCAGGACAGACTATTTTAGTACTTATGTATGTAGAAACATAATTTTAATTTTTAAATTTTGGGGAAAGAGACACTATTTTCCTTTGATCATTGAGACATAGGTTTAGAGCTGTAAAGGACTTTATAGAGACTATCTCATCCTACCCTTTTGTTTTATAAATGAGGAAATTGAGGTCCAGATAGATTAAATAACTTTACCAGGATTAAGTGGGTATTAAATAACAGACACTGAATTTAGATATGTTGAATACAAATTTAGGCCCTTTTCCTCTGCCTCCTGATCCAAAATTGTCTACTATAGTACTATTAAATAAGAAAATGAAAACTCAGAGCTATAAAAAGAATTACTCAAGATTATATAGTACTTAATAGAGAGATGGCATTTAAAAAATGTAAGTTCTCTCTCCCTAAATCTAATGCACTTTCGACTTTACCAATTATTAAAATTACTTTATTGCTTTCAGGATAGTTTCTTACCTGGCCTATTTAGTGGTTTTCTCTTTATTTGCAGCTGTATTGAATTATATTATATTTGTCATATATCAGTAGCTCAAAGATTTGTGATTTAATTGTTGGGGGGATTCCCTCCAGAGTTGCAGATTACAATTCTGCTATTGTAGGAAGTTTTCATGTGTTTCTTTAGTTAAAAAATACATGCTTTATGGCCAACTTTTTAATGATCCCTTCTAAGTTGTTATTTTTTTTTCTTAACAGTTTTTTAAAAATCCTCATACTTCTTGACTTCTCTAAAGTTTTTGACACTGTGGACCACTCTTTTCTGTAGGGTTCTGTAATCCTGTCCTATCTTGGTTTCCCATTACTACCTATCTGATTGCTTCTTATCAAACTCCTTTGCTGGAAGTCTATCCAAGTAAAAATTACTGAAATTATCTTGTACCTCATAGTGAGAGAGAAAAAAGAAGTCACCTCCTCCAAGCCCACAGAGAGAGTCTCTGTCAGTGACTCTGCTAACTGTTAGAGATCAACTGCCCCTTCCAGAGAGAGTAACTGTCACAGGAAAAACCATTAAACTGTCAACATTTGAAATTGACACACTGTCTCAGCTCTGTTTGAAACTCCAATTCTTTCTAAAGCCAGTTTCTCTACTTCTTATCTCTAAACTAATAAAACAATACTCATTTTCTAATATCATACTCATAATTTCCTCTTCTTGTTCTTCAAAGCCCTTCACAACTTGGCTCCCTCCTCCTTTTCTTTTTTTTTCTTTAAAAAATATTTATTTATTTAGAATATTTTCCCATGGTTATATGAATCAGATTCTTTCCATTCTCCCCCCTCTTCACCAGAAGACCCTCAGCTGACTGAGGAGCACTTTTTAAAGGGGTCACTTATGTGTCACTTCCTGTGCCTCCTCCCTAGTTTGTGTGGCCTATCACAACAGATGCTACTCTTTAGATATGTAATGCAGGATTGCTGCAAGAATCTCTTGCATTTGCAAAACCACCAGAAGCAATCTTGGCATTTAGGGAAATGGAATGTTGACCGAGCCAGTCCCTGGACTCATGGCCAAAAACTGTTGGAACTGGGATTATAAATATTCCTGGAGAACCAACTGTGGGGCTGATTTCCTTGACCTGACCCAGACATCCAGCTATCCCCTTGGACTCCTCTTGGGCCCCGGGAGGAAGAGAGGTGGAACATGGGAAATTAGTTTACTTAGGTAGGCAGAGACACCCCTAAACCAAGACATTACCCTCATTTGTTAACCTGCTAAACCACTCTGCATCAGGGCAGTGGAATTTATCCCTGGCTGAGGGGCTGGTTCCCTCAGCCTGACCCTACCTTCTGAGACCCTCTGTCAGCACTGGCTTTCACCCTTAGGAACAGTTTCCGAGACCTTAACCCTCTTCCTTCAGCTTACCGTTGCATTTAATAAACCCCTTGGCCTTATTCAGAGAGCTTTAGTGTTTCATTCATGTCACCAATTAGGGCCAGGGACTGGGAAGAAGGAAAATAATTATCACTAATTTCCTGTGGGGCTAGACCAGGCATCAATCTTGCTCAGGAAGTGAACTAGGTTCACTTCCTTTTGGTTTCAGTTTCTCACTGGCAGGGATGGGCTCTTCACTCCTCACCTCAAGGGAACTAAAGAGACAACAGCGAGACTGACTGAAACAACTCAGCCCAGGCTCACATAACCGTGGCTAACCCAAGTCAACCTATACTGAAGTTATAGTCTCCTTGCCTAGAAGACTCATCTGGTACCACCTAGGCCCCTCTAATATAAACCTCTTTAGCCCCTATTATTTCTTGATTACAGATGGCCTAGGGGGCAATGAGTTGATTCTGATTCGTCACCCACTCTAGCACACATGGGTTATGGACATCCCAAAATTGGAGGTGCTTTCACCTTTGGTGATTAAATCTAAAGATGGGCAGTGTAGACTTAATCTAATTATCACACTTCCATCTACTATGATAGTGAAAACAGTTTTTTAGGGTTACAAAGATAATTTTTCCATATAGGAATATAAAAAAAATTGACCTTACTGAAGACCTTAAAATTTTTCCTCCTCTTTCTTGCTTACCTTTTCATGTTTCTCTTGAATTTTGTTTTCAGATATCAAATTTTCCTTTTAGTTCTGGTATTTTCTTTATAAATACTTGGAAATCTATTTTTGCTTTCCCCTCGAAGTATATAGTCAGTTTTGATGGGTGGGTGATCCTAGGTTGTAGACCCAATTCTCTTACCTTTCTGAATATCATATTCCAAGCCTTGTTGTCCTTTAGTGTGGAAGCTGCCCAATCCTGTGTAATTCTGACTGGGGCACCTTGATCTGACTTGACTTTTTCTGGCTACTTTCAATATTTTCTCCTTGGCTTGGAAGCTCTTGAATTTGACAATTACATTCCTGGTGGTTATTTTTTGAGGATTTAATATAGAGGATGATCTATGGACTCTTTCAATGTTTATTTTGCCCTCTTGTTCAAGAATATCAGAGCAGTTTTCTTGGATAATTTGTTGTAATATGATGTCAAGACTTCTGGTTTTTAAGTTTTCAGGTAGACCAGTGATTCTCAAATTGTCTCTCCTGGACCTGTTTTCCAGAGTAGCTGTTTTTACAATGAGATATTTCATTTTTCCTTCTATTTTGTCATTCTTTTGACTTTGCTTGATTAATTCTTGCTGTCTTGTGAGAGCACTAACTGCTACTTGCCCAAATCTAGTCTTTAAAGACTGATTTTCAGCTATGATCTTTTGATTTTCCTTTTCAGTTTGGTCTATCCTACTTTTCATGGCTTCCAACAGGTCAATTCTGGTCTCTAATTTGCTTATTATTTCATGTGATTTTTTTATGCCTCTTTTTCCAAGTTGAAGATTCTGTCTTTTAAAGTGTTATTTTCCTTTTGAATTACTTTCATTTCTTTCTCCCACTTTTCTTCCCATTGTTCCTCCATCTTTCTTACTTGATTCTTGAACTCCTTCTTGAGTTCCTGAAGAGCTTGTGACCAATTTCCACTCTTTTTGGAAGGTTTCCATGTGTTTGCTTGTTTGTCAGTCTCTGCTGTTGCCTCTGTACTGTGTTATTTAGAATTTCTGGGGTTCTATTTAGAAGTATTAAGCCTCAAGATATGTAGATATATGACAAACTTCCTGTGGACATGTGGGGGGACTTTGAGACTACATTTTCCGTGATCCAGTGGGTTTCCGGTTTTGGACATGATGACGTCAACCAACGTAGAGCGTGACTTAAATGGGGAGATGAGGCTTTGACTGGTCTCTTTTGGTAAGAGGCAGCCAAGTGGAGGGAAGAAAATTCCGGGAGGTTTGAAATAGCTTTTATCAGGCTTGTGGTGTTATATATTTTACCTACATGGCCATGGTAATTAAAATATTACTTTTCCTCTTAATATCAGCCTTTATCATTTTTAATTATTACAATACAATACACTGCTATTTTCTCCGTAGAAGTTCTTCAATGTCAGAGGCTTTTTCTGTTGTATTGTATTATTTTTTTCAGCACTTGTGAATTGTAGTTCTTAAGTATTGGTAGCCATTGTTGTGTTAGTTTTCTCTTTCCTTCCCAGCCAGAAGTCTGAGTGAGGAGGGCAGGTAGTAAGTGTTTTTTTCCCTGAGGCTATTTTTCTGCTGAATCTCCTGGCTTTTTTGCATCCATTGGCTTTTTCAATATTTCATAAATGACATTCCCTCTCTAGATCCTGAACACATTCATTGTCTTTCAGATATCTGGAATATTCTTCCTCATCTTTACTTTTTGGCTTTCCTTGCTTCTTAATACTTCAACTAAAATATCTTCTACAAGAAGCCCTTTCGGATGTCCCTTAATTGTAGGGCCTGCTTTTTTATTGATTATCTCTAATTTATCCTTCATATACCTTGATTGTAGGTAGTTTCCATGTTCCCTCCCCAATTAGACTATGAGCTGTTTGAGAAAAGGTTTGTATCTTTTTTTTTGTTTTTGTTTTTTTGTTTGTTTTTTTGTATTCCTAGTGCCTGGTACTTAGTAATTACTTAATAAATGTTTATTTACTTACTCATCTATGCTTGTTCATATGATGCAAATCATGTTCATGTGCTTCCATCTACCCAGTGTCCTTGATGCCTTCCTTGCTTTTACTTCATATTGTAAGGGTACCAGTGCCCAAATGAGAGAACCAACCTTTTTCTTCTTATATTTCTCTGATACTTCTATATTCTTCCAATTTCTGATTGGTTGTAATTTATACCATGTGACTCTTTGCTTTCTAAGGTATTCTTATTTCAACTTTTTCAAGATTATTATGTTTCATGTTTTATAACCATATAACAACAATGTTATAAAGCTGGTGTTAAAAATATGACTGTTTCTTGGAGGAACAAATTATTTAATTACCCTGACAATTTCCTGCAAGGAATCTAGCCTAATCTCCTTCCCTAAGCCATTGTCCATTTGTCCTAGATATAGAAACTGGTGAATAGTCTCTGTAGATTTTCCATCCAACTGCATGTCATAATCTTGGTAATAGTCACTTTTAATATTTCATAATCATTTCTATGTTGGATAGTCAGACAAAAACTTTATGTTAAGAGAGGAAGGGGAAGATATAAAAAACACTGAAAAAATATCAGATTTTATTAAAACTGACAAAAGCTGTCTGCAAGAACTTTAACAATTAATGCATTATATGCTACTTTCTGACACATATAAGATCTTTTTATACTCATTCATATATGAATCAAGGGCATACTCAATCTCACTTATTTCCCCTTCTTGCCTACTTTGTTTGGACTTGCTTCTGATTTTCACTCATTGACCTTTACCCAAATGCTCTTCATCATACTTTCCCTTTCTGGTTTTTGGATTTCCTGGCATGAATATCTATCCTTTTTCTTTTGAATAAAGTACGTGAACCTAAAATCATATTTCAGGTGTGATGCTCATCCTTCCAATTCCCTTTGAGACATTGAAGGTTTATAATTTTACCTTCTTGCATAAGAGCCTGAAGGTCTGTATTGTTGTTTTGACTTTTAATTTCTTTTTTACCTATACTTTATGTATTTGTATATATTCATATGCAGATATAGATTTTACTATTAGCCCCTTTCTTTGATTTTATGTCCTGTGAGCCTTTGGGAGCTTCAGCTTCCTAAGCCGAAGCTATTTTTTTAGCTTGGTCAAGTGGGTTTTTTTCCCTCCTCTTCCCTCTTTTTTTTAGCTTAATTCCCTTTTAATTAGATTTGTAAGATACTAGGCAAATACATTCTTCCTGCCTTCACTAGATGAACTCCAACTCTAACATGAATATCATCATTCTTCTATTTAAATAAAGGTTTAAAAATCCAAATTCTAGCTGTTCATTTCCCAAATAAGCTTTTCCCTGTTTTATCCCTTACCTTCAGTAGAGAGTGGTTATTGGTCTTCTTTCTTCAGTTTCTTGCCCAAGACTTGGAACATTTTTGCTTTTCCTTCTATCAGCATCATTGGTGTCCTTATGAATCCTCAGAAATGGGTAGTAGTTCTCTGTTTTGCCAAGTCCTGTCATGTGCTATCTTAGATATGTGCCTTAGAAAGAAAATAGGTCTTTCTCTTGTTAAAGGATCAATAAGCCTCTGTCCCCTTAATCTGTCTCATACAAATGACCACTAGTCTCTTTTCTTCTTTCTTTGCTTCTTACTAGATGATGTCTTATCTGAGAGCACCAGTAGATATACTTTGTCTTCTTTAGCATCTAACTCTTCTTCTCTTTTGGAAAAGTCACACTTTTTTTGGGCTTCAAGTGTCTAGTTATCCTTTTTGTTTACTTCCTCCTCAGTCTGATATTTTTCCTGCCTTCCATTTTTTATATCACTTTAAGTTTCCCTACTTAATATTACCTATTAAAGAATGTTTTCTCATTGCATTCCCTTCTACATTAAAAAAAAACACCTTCCTTTTTTAAAAAGAACACGTTCTTTCTAAAAATGGAATACAAGGAAGCAGCTGGGTAGCTCATTGTAGTGAAAGCCAGGCCTAGAGACAGAGGTCCTGGGTTCAAATCTGACATCAGACACTTCTTAGCTGTGTGACCCTGGGCAAGTCACTTAACCCCTATTACCTAGCCCTTACCACTTTTCTGCCTTCGAACCAACACACCATATTGATTCTAAGACAGAAGCTAAGGGTTTAAAAAAAAATGGAACATGAAGAGCAATTCATAGAGCCCATTTACCTTCTATTCTCAGAGAGGGAGTCCAACTTTTTAAATGTAGTGAGGCCCCACAGATGGTGAGACTCTACATGCTACAAAGTCCCAGGTGTTATTAGGCCCTGTGTAATCTGTAGCTTTAGAGGTGCCACTGTGTGGCTCAGAAGGAGGCAGAGTAGATATCCTTAGCATCTTCTCCAAAGGTGACTTTACTTTCTGCTATGAGGGAAAGTATAAATTTGGGATCAGAGGTCCCTCTGTCTCTCAAAATGCCTGGGTACCAGGCTTGAATTATGTTTATCTGCTTCCATAAATATGTGTTAAGCTCGATCTAACTTTTGATTAATGTTTTGATATGAGGCAGGAGAAGAACCCAAACTTTATTATCCAAAGCTTGACCTTTTTCTTTTTTCCTAAGAATTTGAAATTTATTTTTAACATTCATTTTTTAAAAAAGAATTGATTCCTGAATTATCTTACTTTCTCCTACCACTCCACCACCTATTATAAAGGTAAGAAATGTGATATGAAGTTTACATGTGAAATAATGAAAGACATATTTCCACATTAGCTATTATTTAAAAAGGCTAGAAAAATAAAGGAAGTGAAAAATATGCTTTAATCTGCACTCATGTTCTATCAGTAATCTCCTTGGGGGTGGATAGGAAGTTGATATCCAAGATAAGTAAGGAGGTTGTAAGACGGTAAGTACATAGTTGTCCCTGACATATTAAGTCATATTGCCCAGATGAACTACCTTTATCAATACTGGAATAACCAGAATTACTGGCAGTAAGAGTATGTAATAAACAATGGGGAGAGAATAAAAAACATTCAACAAAAATAAACAATATGTGAAAACTTCTAACAATATATTAGTATTCCACAGGCTTAGTTGAGAGTGTTTTGGTTCAGTAGAAAGAATCAGTTCTTGGGGAAAAATATAGGTGAATACTGAATATTTGAGATTATGGACTTTTCACCTATGAAGGTAGACTTTTTTTAAAACCCTTAACTTCTGTGTATTGGCTCCTAGGTGGAAGAGTGGTAAGGGTGGGCAATGGGGGTCAAGTGACTTGCCCAGGATCACACAGCTGGGAAGTGTCTGAGGCCGGATTTGAACGCAGGACCTCCTGTCTCTGGGCCTGACTCTCAATCCACTGAGATTTTTTGATTCTTGGTTTTGATCATTTTTTAAAAATCCTTATCTTTTGTCTTAGAACCAATTGATTTGGTACAAATGAACCAATTTGTAAAATCTAAGAATAATGACTTCTTAAGAAAGTTATTTTTCTCCTTCATGTGTTAAAGGCTGTGCTATAATACAGATCAATTACATATATGAAGATAGAATCACAGAATTTTAGTACTTGAAGGAACCTTAAGGATCATGTAGCCTAACTCTTTAATTTATAGAAGAATATATAATTATTAGCATTCTCGTTTTAATTGTTATATTTTCCAAAGAAAACTTCATTTGATGATTTTAACTATTACAGTTTTTGACAATAAAAAGTGAAGAAATGCTTTATGGATAGTCTGAAGCATAACTTCAAATAAAATGATGATTCAATACTATTACTTAGAAATATTAGTAGACAGGACAAACCTGTCACATAAAACCACTCTCCCAAGAAGGAAGGAATAAAAGAATGAAGGAAGGAAGGGAGAAAAGGAGGAAGAAAAAACAAAGCATTTATTAAATGTTTAGTATGTTCCAAGAAGTTTGCTAAGCCCCAGAGATCCAACATTAGCAAAAAAGAAAGAAAGTACCTGCTCTTGATAAGCTTAATTTCTAATGAGGGGAAGATGCCATATAAGAGGTCATGGTTTTGAAGACTAGAACATCAGGAGTAGAGTTAGGAGGAGAATGAAGGTTGTCTGGTATGGATCCAAGCACAAAATGGAGTCTCCAGGAGGAATTCACCAATGGAAAAGGTGGGGGGGGCAGTTTGGTAGAGGAGTACAGTTGGGAGAGCATTAAGGATGGCCATGTTAGGGCTAACCATGAGTGCAAGACATAGTAGCTTCTATAATAACATGTGCTATTGTAGGAATACAAAAGCAAATTAAAGAATGAATTCTCATGTATACAGAATAAAAAGGGTGATTAGCTTTGGCTAGATAATTACAATCAAAGTGACAATGGTTATTAATAGCATCATATTTGAATAAGATCCTATTAAAAATATGAAGCAGTCTGGGTATTAAATAGAGCCAGCTTTGGAATGAAGACTTGTGGGACAATGTAGAAGTGATTTAACCCCTCAAAATCTTAGATGGCTCTTTTAGACTTTAAGGTACAGACGAGTTGCCAATGCAGAAAGTTCTTCACTTGGAGAAAATCACAGGTTAAGACAAAAAAAATATTACAATATATGGTAATGTGTGTATTACTGGGGAAAAACAATTATTTTGACGAGATTTGATTTTGTGACTGCTATTATAAAATAGACCTGATGTTATGAGGAGCTGAAGCTGAGTGTGTGTGGGTAATGCCCAAGCGTAGCACTTAAATTGTGATAGTGAAACACAAAAGGCCCACAAAATGTTGGTAATGAATCTGCTAAACTCAACTTCAGAATCCCAGAATGGTCAGCTAAAATGAAGAATCTGTGGTTGGAACTACACAGACACTTATAACTGAACAATCTGACCCACTAAGGATAACGCTAGAGTCTGACTGTGAATTAGATCTTGTTTGGCTGACATTACTCTCCTTTCCCTCAAATGTCCCAAGGATATGCTCATGAAGCCTAAGATAAGGCTGACACAAGTTTAGGTAAGTTTCAAAGATTTAATGCTACTGAGCTTAGGAGAGAATCAGGGCATTAATTGAGGAAGGAGGGAAACAGGAGATATTTAATCTAAGCTAAATGATGAAAGATGGTACTTGAAGAAGGAGTGATCAAGCTTGTCAATAACCAATTGCTGGCAATCAGCTGCCAGCCTGGCAGAGTCAGACAGAGTTCAACCAGAATCAGGTTGTTCAACTGAGAGATGTCGTTGCTTGCTGTTGGAGTATGAATCAGGAACAAGTTGTTTGGTATAAAGGTATCACAGGACCTGAGGCTATACATTAGTTAGTGCAGGTTGCTGGCAATTCAAGTTGACCTAAGGCCTACCCAAACCAACTTCCTGTTCCCAAAGCCCATCTCCAGATGGAGATGAGATTTCAGTTCAAATCCTCCCTCATGTACCTGAGCTACTAGCTATCTTGGCACATGGCACCTCCTGCCAGTCTCAACTCATTCTATGTTCTAAACAGACAACTGTCCATCATCTTGCTCTCCATGTTGGTTTGCAAAATATCATTACACTGCCATGGTCATATGTGCCATTAAGTTTACTTAGAAAGTCTGACCTTGAACAAACCAAAAGAATATTAGCTGGTTTCCCCACCTTTGCTAAGTTCTGTCGTTTGAGTGATGGGATTCACTCATGTATCCATGTTTAAAGGTAGAGAGGTCCCACAGATGGTGAGACTCCACATGTTACAAGATCCCATGCATTATGAGGGCTATGTGGACTGTGTAGCTTATGTTATGTTATTGTGTGACTCATAAGGAAGCAGAATAGACATCTTCAGTCTATTCCCTTTTTAATTGTTTTCATTGTGTTTTTAAATCTGTGTTTTTTAAGAATAAACTTTATATAAAGAAAATGTGTAAAAGCTAGAGGTTTTTTGTTGTATTACATTTATATTTATGTAAGGATCATCCTTACAGCATTACTGGGGGTCTGAGACAGGTTGAGAAAGATGAATGGGTTTGCGATTGAGTGGGCAGCATGAGACACAGATTATGTACATCATGGTGAAGTTTATTTCATTACAGCTAGTAATATAAAGACAATGTTACATAAGCTAAAGGATTAAGTAATCTTTTTACATAGACAATGGTTAGTAATCATTTACAATCTTAGTGTTATACAGAGTTTTCTATAGGATAATAAATCACAGAAAAATATATAAGCATCTAGTCCACATTCTCAGGGAAACATTTGCTTCAGTGGGTTTATCAAGAAGAGTCAGTGACTACCAAGTACAGCAGGAAGGGGTTAGTAACCTCAGGTGAGATCATGGCACTACCTGACTGATTCTAGCTAGGCTATGGCTTTGATTTTAGTGGAGTCCACACTCACTACTGGGGGCTACACATTTATATTTATTTGTTATTTTCCAATAATTTTCATTTTTTGACATTGCTAAATTCAGGGATTTTTAAAACGGGGCTCTTATTCAGAAATTCAGTAAGAGAGGTCAGAGGAAGGCAATCCACATCTTGGCTTTTCTTCAAATACATGAAATTCCCAAATAAATAATTCCTAGATAATTGAAGTACTACTATATTTATTTAACTTTATCAATTCACCAAGATTTACTTCTTTATTCAATTCTGAGAACAAATAAGTCTTTAAAACTAATACAAATATGCAATCTAAGTAAAGGTATTACTTACAAACTTTCCCTGGAATAGGAAATAGTAATTGGTAGAGTTTCTTGTTCTAGACTACAGTTAAAAACCTGTAGTTTCTAAAGAGCACATTTCTGGTATTAATAAAAATATTGTAGCATCTGTTTATATGGGGAAGTCAAACATTTCATGTTTCCTTTAAGTTCCATTTAATGCTCCCTCATGCAGTACTGTCAGTCATAGTGAAGTATGAACGAAAAGTGGAATAAATTGCAAAAAGAAATAATGAATGGTTAATGACTGACATTTATAAAATGAGGGAATTTGAATATATGGTATGTAAAGTCTCTTAACATTTATGAGGTACATTTTACATTTAGGAAATTATAGTATGTGACATACATACTAGATCCCCAAAATGTTTGGCATTTCTTTTGGAAGGGCCTTGCTGTCATTGAAGGAATGATGCACTCTGATAAATATATTGGTATACTGAGAAGCAAATATAGAATTCCCAAATTGAGATAGAATACTATAACATGGTTTGCTTGCATATATAATGAAAGGTTAATTAAGTTTACCCAAGAGATGGAGATAAATATGGAAATTCAATTTATAGAAACCACTTTGAGAAGCTATAAGGCTACAATCAAAGCTAGACTTGGGAAAATATCTTCCTCAAATGCATGGTTGTCATCCAGAGATAAAGTGTGGTTTAATGATGAATTAAAGAATACTTATCAAAAATCTTATGAACTGAGTGCCATGTTATTATTCAAATCATGATTTTGTAGCAAATTAATACATTGCACATTCAACTTTTTTTTTAAATGTAAAAATGTTAGTTTATTATATGTTAATTTTTTTTTTACCAAAGTGTGATTTCGTCAATGTAGGTGTTATGGCCAAACTAAAGATGTTATGGATAAAACTATTTTGTAGGCAGTGGATAGAAGGCCAAAAGAAGTTTGGTACACCACCGACATGGTTTATTCTAAGGAGAAGTAGGGATAGGAAATGGGAGTTAAACTAGGATTGGAAATCTCTTAATATTTATACTATGTATATAAATCTAAATCCTATACTAAATTCTATTTAATAATCCCCCAAATCTAATTACTTTCTTTCAGTTTCTTCTTGCCTGGCAGACCAGGCCTAACTTAATTCTACTCTGTCTGGCTAAAATAATAATTTACTATCTATCTTACTAACTAATCAATGAACACTTGTCAGTTAACAAAACTCTTTAAAATAATTCTTCTGTCACAGTTGACACAGACAGTGCAGCAGTTCTATCAGAGTTCTGAGAGAAAACAGCTCTTAGGGTCAGGCTCTTCTGCCTCAAGGTGCTGAGGAGAAAACCCCTCAGAGTACTGAGAAGGAAACAGACCCGTAAGTAACAGACTTCTTCTCAAATGATCTCTATATCCCAAACTCTTAAAGGAAATTTCAGATCTTCTTGACTGAGAGAATGGCACCGAAACCCCAGATACCCTGCTCCATAGGAAGACAGAGAAAATGGAGTCCAAAACTAACTGAATTTTCTCTTTTATGATAGGTATCTTAAAGAGACAGAGGTCCAATCTCTTTCCTACTGCCTCTTAAAGAGATAAAGGGGCAAGAGTGGTCTGCTGCTGCCTCTTAAGGAGATAGCATACAAATTAAAAACGTTACTGTAGCATAAAACTTCTGCTCTTAATTAGACAGAATGAACCTAATAAAACTCCTTTTTACACAGGGAACCCTCACTGTATGGAAAATCCCGTAGTTGAAAGAAATCACCAAGTTTCTGCAGCTTACAGTTTTAGAAATTTACCTGGAGCCTTGAGAGGTGGCAATTTACCCATGGTCACAGAATTTTTTAAAGTTCCAAAGTCAAAATTTGAATTTGTGTATTTCTCATTTCTAAACATCAATCCACTATGACTTGTTGCTTCTCAAGAAAAAGGTATATAACAGTTAAAAAGGTATATAACAGTAAAAAGTTACCTAATAATAATAGCAAGCTGTATTTTCTCTAATTATTAATATGTTAGGTATGGTGAATAACCATTCTTTAATCCCAGGCCAGTTATTTAGATAATATGCTTATAATCTGCATAATTTAATATTAGTGTGACTTCTGAAATTAACATTATGAGTAACTCTTGACTTATGTGACTGATTTCTCATGATTTATTATCTTTGGGTACTGGGAGCCATCAAGTTCATGACAGATGACAAAGTCATTCATGAACCCCAAGAATTTGCAAAGCAGTTCAAAGGAGAATGGATTTCCTACTCAGTTTCCCCTGTGTGACTCTTCTTTTACTAACACCCTTCATAATAGGAATTATTATGATCAATATCTTTATTTAGCCCCAGGAACATATAGAGGAACATTATAAGCTATTATTAGAGCCCTTACAGGCCCCCTATAAACTCCTAGGAAATTCCCACTTTTACATGCAGTAATACAGAAATTCCCCTAGAAGTCACTTCATAACAAACCAGCAAATAGTGAGATAATGTTTAAGATTTTAAACTCCAACAAACTGCACCTGGACTTTCTATTCCCATACATAGAAGCTTACATAATGAGAAATCGGAAACAATAAGCCTCCCCCACCCCCATCTTTGAACAATGAATGATAAATGGAGAAATAGTCTCCCATGAAAAAAGCCTGTACTTTCCCACCACTGTAGCCCAAGAGATATGTCAAACACACCTTGAAAAATATGGAAAGTTACTGGAAAATGAAAAGTATGACTTAATACATTGTCTCTAAGAAAAGATATATGATGAGAATGTATTTATTTCTATGCCAACATTATGTGTGATCTCAAAGTGTATAAATTAAACCTTACTCAAGGCAGAGCAGAGCAGTATTCATGATACCTGCCTGGCTGAAATTCAAACTGTCTCCCATTCATCACATGCCAACACTGTCATACCACCTCAAGCCCCTGGACCTGGGGGGGCCTGGCCTCCCCCATTTGGGGCTGCTTTTCTCTGTATTTTTTGCTTGTTCATTATCTTCCTTTTGTCCCACTTGTGTGATTGTCACCCTTCACAGAATACATATAATATATACACTTATGTATATAAATATATGTATTTATATGCATGTATAGATTAAACACAACACACGTGCATATATACATATAATGCCAATCTTTTTCTTAAACTTCATTCTCATTAATTTCCAGATCTTACTTTTTAATCTTTCAGGACTTCAAATTCATTATGTCTGAAACCCAAAGCATCCTATATTAATATGTTACTACTCCTAATTTTCCTATTTCTGTTGATAGGTCTACCAGCATTGTATTGAAAAATCTGAACCTCAGACTTGGTAGACTTCCCTTGCCCTCAACCTTCTCCTACAATCTATTGTCCCATGCAATCAGTTCTACTTCCCTACTATGTTTCCCTCAACTTTACTCCCACACTATACTTTCTTCCCTGGATTACTCTGATAGCCTCCTTATTGCCCTCTTTGCTTTCTCTGCCTTTCCATACAGCAACCAAAAATGATCTTTTTAATGAACAAATGTAAAGATGTCCCTGCTCCAGTAATTTCTGTGGTTCACTAATATGGTAAATACATATGGAATATATTCATATATTCCTTAGCCCACTTTGAATAATGATAAAGTATCAAAGCAAACATTAAACCAAAGAGTGTTTTCTCCTGACTTTTGGGAGAATAAATTAAAACTTGGGAGTTCTATTCAGAAGGAAAGCCAGCATGAATGCCTACATTATAAATAATAACAGTACAATGAATGGAAAATCACAGACTCTTATTCTCCCTCTAAATCCCTCTGATCCCCTTTCCTTTCTTCCCCGTGTTTCCTGTTGAGTGTATTTTTAAAAAAAATCAAATGTGTGTGTGTGTGTGTGTATGCGCACACATGTGTGTCTAGACTCCTTCTGCTTTATCAGATGAAAGTGAAATTCAAATTTTACTGGTTTAACCCTTTCAAATCCCCTTCCCTGTTTTCTACAAGTGCACTTAGATTATGTAAAGTAGTCAACTCCCTTCTCCCCTAGAGTATTTCTTATTTTCTAACTTTTGTTTCTTTTCTAAAGATCAAAAACATAACAAAACCACTGAGAGATTTATTTGATTTTGTAACTTTTCATGAAACTAGAATTATGGGAAGATATACTGTCTCCTAATTTTAGGATATAGATATTTTTCACTTTATAGTCCCTCTAATTGTTCATTTGTATTTACCTTTTTGTGTTTCCCAATTTCTGTGTTTTTATTTCAGAATTTCTACTCAGTTCTGGTGTTTTCTTTAGGAATGCTTGAAAGTCTTATATTTTGTTAAAGATTCATTTTTTCCCTTAAGCTTTATATTTCATTATTTTTGGATAAATTATACTCGGTTACATGATTTTTTTCTTTTGTGTTTTCTAATAATGTATTCCAAACTACCCACTTCTTTTATAGTGGTAACTATGAAATATTCTCTAATTCTTGCTGTGGCTCCTCAGTACTTGATCTTTTTCTTTTTACTGGTTGAGGTATCTTTACTTTCACCTGGAAGTTCTGGATTTTACCCATCACATTCTGGGGAGTTTTCATTTTAGGGTGTCTCTCAGAATTTTATCAGTGAATTCTTTCTGTGTTTACTTTGCCCTCTGGTCATAATATGACAGTTTTCCTACACAAAAAATTTGAAATTTGATACCCAGGCTCCCTTTATTTGGGGTAATGACTTACAGATAGTTGTAATTTTTAAATGATTTATCTTTGAATAATTTTCTAGGTTAGATGTTTTTAACATAAAATAAGTGACATTTAATCATATTTTAAAGTCTTTCAACTTTGTTTTGTTATCTCATGGTGTTATTAAGCTCTTTTTTTTCCATGTTATATTTCAGGGAGTCTGTTAAGCTTTTGTACCTTTTATACTAGGCTGCAAATTCTCCTTCTAACACTTTTCTTCAAAATATTATTTCTTTTCCCATTCTTTTAGCTTGCACTCTAATTTAATTTTGGATATCTAAAATTTCATTTTAAACTCTTATTTAGTTTCTTATATGAATTCTAGTTGACCATGTAGCCAAACCATGCTTTTTTTAAGGACCTGCTTGCAGAAATGTTAGCATTATTTGCTTCTTTAGGGTTTGTGTTTAGGGGGTAACTCTGACCTCATCATTATTCGTGGTGTCTTTTCTGGTTACTTATTCTTTCAGTTTTACTACTTAAATTAGAACTTCTTGTGAAGATCAAGATAAGGACTAGAATCCTTATCTGTATTCCCACTGTATCCCTTGGCTATTGATTTCTATATTCTTTCAAGACCTCAGGGGCATCACAAGCCAAGCTGAGGCACATTTTCAGCAGGTTATAAGTTGTCTGATCTAGGACATAGTGTGATTACTGCCCTCTTGGACTGAACTATGTAAATTTTGTACCTTATTTTGGGCCAGGGATACACTCTGAAGAGTTACTCTTGGTTAGAGTTTCAGCAGACAGTTGCTGGTTCCAGTCCTTGACAGCTAGCTGCAAGACTCTGTAGGCATAGAGTGATAGAGCTATAGGCTGGTCCTTGGTATACCACACCTTTCCTCGTCATTTTTTCTTGGGTTTGGCCTGAGGTTATGCTCTGGGTTCAACATGATAGAACTGAAAGGCCAAACCTGGTCACTGAAATGAGTAAGTAGGCGAAACTTGTAAAGTCTCCAGATAATGGGTTGTGGGTTGGACCAATGCTGAAGACCTGATGTGGTCTGCCCACAGTACAGAGCCAAGTGGTAGCAATGATAACACAATCTGACTGCTTAGAAGGATGTGAAAAAAATCTTGATTCATTAGATCAACAGTCAGCAACCTTTTTGTCTGTGAGAGCCATAAACGCCTGTGGAAGGAGGAGGATGGAGGCAGAAGGTGCTGGAATATGAGGCGGGGGCTGAAGGGCCCCCTGGGGCCAGTCAGGAGGTGGAGCTAGATATGGCTCAAGAACCATACGTTGCCGACCCCTGCATTAGATAAACTCAGGATGAGTTGTGGACCAGGGAGATGGAGATCCCTAGCTCTTATCAGTTCTATCTCCTCCCCTACAAGGGTCTTCTTCATTCCCAATAATTTGAGATACTCTGTGTATTCTGTCTTTCTGCCTAAGATTATTCTAGCTAGCTACACCTGGCATTAACTGAACCATCTAGTATACAGGGTCAGTAAAGTCTAGGCAGATTGGTTGGCTAGAAGGCTCAAAAGGCCTGAGCCCAGGTAGTTGGCTCTGTTAGGCAAGATAGAGATTGGGTCCTTGGCAGCTGACACAGAATAAATGGAGATGATGATAAAGACAAGAACTGGGTCACAGGATCAGGATTTGAGGATCATGGAAGACTTCTTGAGATTTGGGAACCTCCAAGGTGAGTCAGAAACTCATCTTCTTTCTCCAGTTTGATCCAAAGATAGCCACAGGAAGTAAGCTCCTGTTCTCATTGGTGTCCAGAGATCAACCGCCCCCTTGGAATCTCATGTCTCCCCTTATATGTCCTTTTCATTCCAGAACTTCACTCATTCGGTTCTGCCCATGTGCCAGCTGCCCTTGTAATTCAAAAGCAATGCCCAAACCCTCTGCAACTTATTCCTTCTTTCTATTTCTTTTTAATATCACTTAACTGTGAACTGTAAAACTGACTCATGTTGGAATCTCCTTGGGTTCCCCAATCTCTATTTTGTGTTGTTTTAATTTGTTTTTTAATGGTTTATTTTTCAGCTACATATAACACATTTTGGAAATCGAGGATCTGACAGTTACTTATGACAGTTGGGTTTTAGATACTTTGGTTATGGAGGTTGGAGAAATTCACTTATTTAGCTTAGGTAAGATAGAGAAATAGAATCATAAATAGACAGGGTAGGTTTAGTTAGGCCTGCTTTGTCAGGCAAGAAGAAACTGAAAAGAAAGCAGTTAGATTTAGGGTTTATTAGAGATTTTTAGTAGAGGGTTTAGATTTATAGGCATAGGTATACTGTAAGAGCTCCCTTATTTCCTACCTCCTCTTTCCTATCCCAACTCTCTTCCAAATAAATAGTGTGGGTGGTGTACCAAACTGATCTCCACAACTTTCATCAACCTCCCACCAGTAAAATTAACCCCCAACACATGGAATTCTTCCATTTCTTTATTCCTTTCAGCACAATAATATTCCATCACCATCATATAACACAATTAATCAGCCATTCCCCAATCGATGGACACCCCCTCATTTTCCAATTTTTTGCCACCACAAAGAGCACAGCTATAAATATTTTTGTACATGTCTTTTTCCTTATTATCTCTTTGGGTTACAAACCCAGCAGTGGTAAGGCTGGTCAAAGGGCAGGCAATCATTTAAAGTCCTTTGCACATAGTTCCAAAATGCCCTCCAGAATGGTTGGACCAATTCACAACTTCATCAACAGTATCCCTGTTTTTGTTTTGTTTTGTTTTTACTTTAGCTGAGGCATAAAAGATTCTGCTCTAACCCCTTTTACTGCTTTAAATTTGTTTCTTGTAGACAGCATGTTGCAGAATTCTGGTTTTCAATCCAATCCATTATCCTTTTCTCTTTTATGGTGAGTTCATCTCATCCACATTCATAGTCATGATTGCTGATTATATGTTTTCTTCCATCTTATTTCCCCCGGTTTACTCTTTCTCTTTCCTTTTAGCCTTTCCTTATTCACATATGTTTTGTTTCTGGTGACCACCTCCCCCATTTCACCCTCCCGTTTCTTCATTGCTCCCCTACACTTATTCCTCTTACCCTCTTACTTTCCTATAGAGTAAGGCATATTTCTATATTGGACTGAGTATGGGGATAGTTATTTCCACTTTGAGCTAATTCTAACCAGAGTTATGATTCAAGCATAGCCTGCCTCCCACATTTTCTTCTCTATTCTATTGCCTTTGATGGGCCTCTTCATGAAAGATAGTTTACCCTTTTCTCTTTCCCTCATGTATTCCTCTTTCCAATTACTTGATTTTTTTTTTTACCAGCCCATCCTAGTCATCCTTCCTCCCTTCCAGCCCCCATATACTCCTTTTCATTGCTCTAATAATGGTAAAAAGTATACTAAGTATTTTTGGTGTCCTCTATACTTTAAGGACCTTAAGTATCTCAAGTATCATAGATATCTTAATTATTTCAATTATCACCTCAGGTATGAATATAATGAATTCAACCTTATTGAAACCCTTGAGTTTTCATTTTACCTTTTTATGCTTCTCTTCAGTGTCAAATATGGTTATTTTATTTCCTTTTCAGCTCTGGATTTTTATTCAGGATAGATTAAAATTCCTCGATTTCATTAAATGTCAGTTTTTTCCCATGTTCAGCTTTGATGAGCATATAATTCTTGGGTATACTCCTAGATCTTTTTGCCTTTCAAAATATTATATTCTATGGCCCTCATGTTCCTTTGAAGTAGAAACTGCTAGGTTCTCTGTAACACTGACTATGGCTCCCCAATATTTGAACTCTTTCCTTCTGGAAGTTTGTATTACTTTTTCCCTTGGCCTAGGAGTTCTAGAATTTGGTTATAATAGTCCTAGAATATTTTATTTTGCTCTCATTTTCAGAAGGTGATCAGTGGCTTCTCTCAATTTCTATTTTTCCTCTTGTTTGAGAATATTGGGGCAGTTCCCTTAATGATTTCTTGTAATATTGTGCCTAGACCCTTTTTTTAATCATGACTTTCAGGTATTCTGATGATTTTTAGATTATGTTTCCTGAATCGATTTTCCATGTCAATTATTTTTCAAGTGAGGTATTCTATATTTTATTCTTTTTTCATTCTTTTTGATTTTGTCTTATTGTTTACTGGTATCTAATGGATTCATTAGCTTTTTTTGTCAAATTCTAACTTTTAGGGAGTTATTTTCTTCTTTCCTTTTCAATTTGGCTAATCCTACTCTTTAAAGAATTATTTTCTTCAGGTTTTTTTTTCTTTTGGTTGTTGTTTGTTTGTTTGTTTCCATTTCCATTTGGTCCATTCTCTTTCTCAGGGACTTGTTTTCTTCAATGTAATTTTCTGCCCTCAATTTCTTTTGGCCTATTTTAGTTTTTAGGGAGTTGATTTATTCAATGAATTTTTACCCAACTTTTGAATTTTTCTGTTAATTCCCTTATTATTTGATTTTTAACTTCTTTTCAAGTTCTTCCAGGGGGTCTTTTGGAGCCTGATATCCTTTCTCACTTTCCTTTAAGTCTTCATATTTTTTTTTGCATTATTATTATTTTCTGAGTCTTTCTAAGGTCAGTTTTTTTAATTTATTGTATTTCTTTTTTCTAGTTATTTCCATCCTCTGTTACCTTATCTATTTGTTGAGGTTCTTCTCTTTTCGTAGAATAGAGAGAGCACTGCTCCAAGCATGCAGAGTACTATTTGTTTTTTTTTGGGGGGGGGTCCTAGCTGCCTCTGTTTTCCGTGGCATATCTACCAAGGGCATGGCCCTACTCTTTTGTTCTAGGGCAGGCTTGCTGCTGTTCTGTCCAACTAGACCCAGCTCCCTGTGTGACCAGTTCCCCTGTTGTTTCATGAGCTGGGTTGATCCCTGATCTGCTCATTCCCTATCCCTGCCAACTGGTTTGAGCTGGGCAGGTTTCCTGCTCAGGGCTCTGTTGCCTCATGTACTCTCACTTCACTTTTCCAGGTGTTCTTCTGTGACAGGAGGAAGTAGATTTCCTGTTGTCTTTACCTTTGCTACTCATGTGGAATGGCTTAGGCTAGGCTGGTCCCCCATTCTGTTGCTTCTCCTTCCTTAGGCTCTTTGCTATTTTGTGGGAGTGTGCAGGTTCCTGCTCCCTGGCTTCACAGCCCGTACCAAGTGACTCATCTTGGGCTGGTTCCCTCACCATGTCCTCTCTGCCTTCTGTGCCTGTGTTGAGTGGCCTGGGCTGGCCTTATTCCCATTATGTGGCATTGTTGTCTCTGGTGGAGTAGCAGCTTGTTGGGCTGGTCTGAGTTCTGCTGGTTCCCACAGACGCTGTGCTGCCTGAGCACTTTCTTTTCTTACCCCAATGAAATACATTCCTCTTGCTTTGTTTTGTTTT
This sequence comes from Gracilinanus agilis, assembly GCF_016433145.1. Classification (NCBI taxonomy): domain Eukaryota; kingdom Metazoa; phylum Chordata; class Mammalia; order Didelphimorphia; family Didelphidae; genus Gracilinanus; species Gracilinanus agilis. The sequence continues at coordinate 144,841,082 of NC_058134.1, forward strand.
GAGGTGATTTATTTTTTTTCTTGTATATATTTGTGTGGAGGGATCAAGAGGGTGCTCTGGGAGTATTTTACTCTGCCATTTTAAATTCAGTCATGTGCCAATTACTACCTTGCTTTTCCTCAATCTTTGCTGGAGTAGGTGTGAGAAAGAACTGGGTTTTACTTCATCTTAACTCATCATCTTTGCCAGTCCTCCATTAAGTATTATGCTCTTCATTTCTACTTAGATATAAAGGATGGGAAGCTAGCTTATCCTATAATATCTTAGGAAATTTAGTTTATTATAAAGGAGTTCAGAGAATTATAGAATCACAATTTCAATGACTATTAGGAGTCATCTTGTTGAGCCCATACCTTGCTGATAATCTTTACTATAAAATTAGCAAATAAGTGGTCATCTAGGCTTTCTGTAAAGACCTCCAGTATTGGGGAGTGCATTTTTTTCCTGCAGGAGGAAAACCTTCCTTTGGAATAGCTCTCAATGTTAAGAAAATTCTTTCTTCATCAAACTGAAATTTATTTACCTTCAACTTCTACCCAAATCAGATTATCTGGGAGGAATTGGAATAAAGACTCTGAGTTTGAACTCTCATAAATATAATATCATAACTTATACATAGACTTTAGATCCATGGACTTTTCCAAAGTCGAATTCACTTAGATAAATTACTGAACCCTAATGATACATAAGCCTAAAGAACTACCTCACTCCAGGTGATTTGAACAGGTTAGTAAATTAATCAAGACTGATTTATTATATTCCTTTATACTTTTAGTCTGATTGTAAAATCTTTCCTTTGGCTTGTATAATGCACCAAGCAAACAGAACTGACAAGTGTTATGTGACTCTTTCTTTGCTTTAATACTTCAGGGATATATATTTTATTGGTTGAGGGAACTCCCATTGATGCAGATCACAGCCCCTTCATGACCATTATACCATATACTATAGATATTTCTTATAAATAAAAGAGCACTTTATTGAGAGTGAGAAGATTTTATCTTAAATTCCACTCCTTATCCTTTTTTGCTTATTTGGTACTGGGTGCATCATTTCACTGTTACAGACTAGCATTTTGCCATTTTTAAAATGAGAAGTGGGGATTAGAAGGATTTCTAAAATTTCCTCTATTTCTAAATTACCTGGCTATGTCTCAATACTATTCCCTTTGTACTTTGTAGTTCATTTCTATTTCCTAAGCTTGGGACATATCTTTTCACACAGTAGATGCTAATTAATATTTGTTAAGCAACATAGTTATATTATTTCTTAAGCTATTAATAAAACTTCTATGTAAGGATTCTAAAGCAGAACTTTATTTTGTTAATATATACATATCTTAAATTGCTAAAAATAGCCGTTAGAAAGTGATAGACAACAATGTGTTGTACTATTTATTTTGGCTCCCAATAGTTCAAAATATTTAATTTATAATAGAAAATTATTAGTTTAAATCAACTATGTGGAAAAATCCCTCTACTCCAAACTATATATTTGTTTAACATTCTAATAGTATTTAATTATTCATCATATTGCTAGTTTTATCTTCTCAGCATCAATTCTCAGAATTTAGCATTTCTAATATTACAAATGTATATAAACTGTATACATAAAGTATAAATAAAGTATATATGAAGTGTATATGAAGTATATTTTAAGAAATTAAACAATTGTCATTATGTTATTAGAAAAGACAAATATGGAAACATAACGCAAATAAGGGAAATATTGAAAGAAGAAAAGAGAGTAAGAGTATTACATACTTTGATTACATTTAAAATAGCCACAAAATAAAGAGAAAAAAATATCAAAGTAAAAGAAATCAAAGGGAAATCAGAAGCAGAGGATGTTTATATTAGTAGCCATATATAATTTATATATTTTCAAATAAATTGTAAACAATGTGGAGTTTGTGGTTTTGTGCTTATTTTTTGTATTTGCTTATTAAATGTTTTTGTTGGTGTTAATTACTAAATATATAATTTTTTAAAAAGAAAATAAAACATTTGTCAAAAATGAGAACAAGTATGTAGTTTTAAAATAGTGAAACACCTTTATGATTTGACTTTAGAAGTGCTGTAAGGCCCAGCCCAGTTTGTGCCCTCAAACTTCCCTTTAATAGATTTCTACAGCACTTTCTGGAATTACCCTACTGCATATTTTACAATAGAGCAATGGTTAATTAAATGTAGACATCTTTCAAATAATCTAGTTTATATAAAGCCTCATTTATATGTAAACTACAGTTTCTACAGATCACTGGTTTATTAATATATAGTAAGTGGAGGGTGACATCATAGAACAGACATGTGAAGAATGTATATGATGATTTTGTGTGTATGAAATACTTCATCACCTGGATTTCTAGGGCAAACCTATTTGGGTTTTATGTTCTTTGTGTATAGCTCAATAAATATTTCATTCTCTATAAGATGTATTTGTGAATCTCATAAATTTAAAATATACAATTATGTCAATAAATTCAAATTAATGCAATAGCATCCAACACAAATGCAATAATAATTTTCATATTAATTTCCCTTATTTTTTATAGATGTATAAGATTTATACATTCAATCAAATTTTAACAAATTGCAAACCAACCAAATAAACAGTTGAGTTTGATTTAACTTTTCATATATTATCTTCAGTATCCCCATATTTTGATTTGATTGTATTATTATTATTTTGCAATTTTTTTAGATATCTGTTCTACCATGGACTCATATATATATATATATATATATCAGCTCTTCAAGAATAGAGATTATATTAGAAGAGGCTGTAAATATTTTTTTTCCTCTTGAGGATGTTGAAATGGAAATTAAGTTCTGATGATAAATTTCATTTATATCAAAATTACAGGTGATCTTGATATTATCTTGTTAATATCTTTGTTGTTATCTTTATAAATTTTAAATAAATGAATTAAGAATATTTTTCCATGGTTACGTGATTTATTTTCTTTCCCTTCCCCTCTCAGAGCTGACAATTCCACTGGATTATGCATGTATTATTACTCAAAACCTATTTCGGTGTTATTCATATTTATAAGAGAGTGATCTTTCCAATCTAAACCCCCCAATTATATACACCAGTGATTCCCAAAGTGGGTGCTACCATTCCCTGGTCGGTGCTGCAGCAATCCAGTAGGTGATGGCCACAGGTGCATTTATCTTTCCTATTAATTGCTATTAAAATAAAAAAAAATAATTTCCAGGGGGCTAAGTAATATTTTTTTCTGGAAAGGGGTGGTAGGCCAAAAAAGTTTGGGAACCACTGATATATACATATAAACAAATGATAAATCACATGTTTTTCTTCTGCATTTCCACTCCCAGAGTTCTTTATCTCAATCTGGATAATATTCTTTTTCATAAATCCCTCAGGATTTCCTGAATCATTGCATTGATATTAGTAGTGAAGTCTATTACATTTGATTATTCCACAGTGTTTCATTTCTGTGTACAATTCTCTCCTAGTTCTGCTTATTTCACTCTATCACTTCCTGGAGTTCTTTTCCATTTCTTGTAGAAATCAAGCAGTTCATCATTCCTTATAGCAAAATAGTATTCCATCACCATCATATACCATAATTTATTTAGCCATTCCCTAATCGATGGACACCCCCTCATTTTCCAATTTTTTGCCACTACAAAAAGCATGGCTATAAATATTTTTGTACAAACCATTTTCATTATTTCTTTGAGATACAAAACCAGTAGTGGTATAGCTGGGACCAAAGGGCATGCAGTCTTTTAATGTCTTTGGGCATAATTCCAGATTGCCTTTGTAATAGGTATAGGCTTTAAATGTATAAAAGCAGATTTTTGCAAGCACATTAGGAAAAGCCTTTGCTAGAAGTCATGGACATTCTGAATGGAATGGTTGGATCAGTTCAGAACTCTTCTAGTAATGCATTAGTGTCCCAATTTTGCCATATTCCCTCCATCATTCATTATTATCCTTCACTGTCATATTGACCAGTCTGCTAGGTGTGAAGGGTACCTCAGCATTGTTTTGATTTGCATTTCTCTAATCAGGAGGGATGTAGAACACTTTTTCATGTGGTTATTGATAGTTTTGATTTCTTCATTTGAAAACTGCCTATTCATATCCTTTAATCAAATGAGGAATGTCTTGATTTTTTTTTTTTTTTTGGTAAATTTAACTTAGTTCCTTATATAGTTGGGAAATTAGACCTTTGTCAGAGTTTTGTTATAAAAAATGTTTTCTCAGTTTGTTGCTTTCCTTCTAATTTTGGTTGCATTGATTTTGTTTGTACAAAACCTTTTTAATTTAATATAATCTAAATTATTCATTTACATCTTCCATTTTATGGATGAGTTCATCCCGTTCACAGTTATGATTACCATTTGTGTATTTCCCTTCATTTTGACTTCCTTCTTTAATTGTATCCTTTCTTCTTTCTCTCTTATCCTCCCCTCCAGTGTTTCACTTTTAGACTTCCCTTTTCCCCTTTTCTCCCCCTTTTCCCCTCATATTACTCTCCTTCCCACCACCTCCTTTCTTATTCCCCTCTTATTGGAATGCCACCCCCCAACTTCTCCCTCCTTTGTATTATTCCCTTCCCCACCACCCTGTTTCTTATTACTCTTCTACTTTGCTATAGGGCAAGAAAAAATTCTATACCCCCAGTGGATATGATTGTTTTTCCCTCACTAAGCCAATTCCAATGAAAGTAAAGTTTAAGTATTACCTTTTGCCAACCTCTTCCTTCCTTCCATTGCATTGGTTTTCTCCTCTCCCCATACCCATGCTTCTTTATGTAACAATTTTTACCCGTTTTTTTCATTTCTCTCAGTATTATCCTCTTTTTCACCCCAAGTTTTGTATATTTTTGACATATAATTCTAAACAGCTTATCACTGCACACTTTATGTGTATTTCTTCTAACTACTATGATAATGATAACAATTTTTAAGAGTTATAGATATCATCTTTCCATATAGGAATACATGCCATTGGAGCCTGTACATTTTTTCCCTCTTTCTTATTTACCTTTTTATGCTTCTCTTTAAATCTGTCTTTGGATATCATATTTTATTTTTAAATTTGGTCTTTTTAAATTAGGAATGCTTGGAAATCTTGTTTTATTAAATGGCCATTCTTCCCCTGAAAGAATATAATCAGTTTTATTGGGTAGTTGATTCTTGGTTGTAAACCCAATTCACTTGCCTTCCAGAATATCATATCCCATGCCTTCTTGTCCTACAATGTGGAGGCTCCCAGATCCTGTGGAATCCTAATTGGGTATCCATGATATCTGAATTGTTTCTTTCTAGCTGCTTGTAGTATCTTCTCCTTGACCTGGGAGTTCTTGAACTTGGCTATAACATACCTGGGAATTGTCATTTGTGGATTTAATGCAGGGGGTGATATGTGAATTCTTTCAATCTCTATTTCCCCCTCTTATTCAAGAATATCAGAGCAGTTTTCTTGGATAATTTCCATGATATTTAGGCTTTGTTTTTTGGTCATAATTGTCAAGTAGTCCAAAAATTCTTAAATTATCTCTCTTAGACCTATTTTCCCAGGTCACTTGTTTTCTCAATGAGGTATCTCATATTTTCTTCTATTTTTTCATTTTTTGAATTTGTTTTATTATTTCTTAGTCTTGTGAAATCATTACCTTCTAATTGTCCAATTCTAATTTTTAAAGACTAAACTTATTCCATGACCTTTTTATTCTCCTTTTCCTTTTGGTCCATTTTTCTTTTCAAGTCATTCTTCCTCTTCTCTTTTGTTTTTTTTTTTTTTTATTTTTTTGCCTATTTCCATCAGGTCAATTCTGGCTTTCATTGCCTGTACCTGTTTCCAGATGACCTATTTTACTTCAGGCTATCTTGTTTTGAGCTCCTATCTCCTATCTTTTTTCTTGCTCCAAAACTTCCTCCATCGCCATGCCAAGAATACTCTTCCTCCTTGTCTCCACTTCCTGGCTTCCTTTATGCCTAAGCTTAATTACACCTTTTATAGGAAACCTGTTCCAATTGCTCTTTATTTTAGTGGTCTCCACTTAGTGATTATTTAATTTGTACTGAATATAGCTTATTTGTACACAGTTGATTGCATATTGTCTCACCCATTAGATTTTAAGCTCCTTGAGGACAAGGGACTGTGTTTTGCCTCTTTTTATATCCTATTTGCTTAGTACAGTGGCTGACATATACAAGCCTCTTAATAAATGTTTATTGACTCACTGACTTTCTTTGGAAACTGCAAACTTATTTCTTGAGTATCTTGAGCTGGGTTTCAGATCATTGGCAGTTGAGAGACATTGACACAGTTTGACATAAAACAGATAAAATTGTTTGAAATGACTTTTGAAATATCTAACTTTTGGGTGGTTTCTATAATATATTTAGATTCTTATTTGGGACAAATCCAAATATTAGAAAAGTAAGAATGTTTGTTTATGTTCTCCGGATTCTCATTTTAATTGGTTATTTTTATGGATTTATTTAATGAATGTCATTTGGTTAAATGACAGGCAGCTTAGGATGGTGATTACAGAGATTGTTTGAGGGATCAAAGATGCACAGATTCAAGTAGTTGTTTCTGGCAAATATTTCTATAATCCTGGGTAAGTCCCTTAATATTGTAGTGTCTCAAGAAATTTTTTAATATTATAAGTGCTAATCTACTTTGATAGACCTTTCTTACTAGGATATCTCTACACAGATGAAAACATAGGGTTAGACCAATAATTAAAAAAAAAGAGAGAAAGGAAAAAAAGAAGGGAGGAAAGGAAGAGAGAGAGAGAAATTCTATGGAATTTTTGGCTAAATAGCACAGTGGTGCATTAAACTATAGAGATCTAGATGGTTGACAATTTAGAGGCAAGGTAACTTGAAGTTAATAGAATAAAATAAAAATTCTTTTAAAGAATAGTGAAGAACTTGTAAATACTTATTGCTTACCAAATATTCTCCTTATTTTCATTTCCTTTCCTAGGCTATGTTTTCTTTCACCAACCTTTAAAGATATTTTTCATGTATTTTATGTTTTTTTAAAACATTTGTTATTTTATGGTAATCAGTTTTTATTGCAAAATGCAAGTTTAGATTCTTAAGAAAAGATCATGGAAGACTTTTATGGTGTGCTAATGGATAATAAAAGTGAGGCTGATTACATTTTCAGTCAGTTTTAAATACATGATGAAAATAGATGTTGGTGAAAGGCAGATTTCAGAAATGGCTTAAATAGTACTTAATAGTTCAGCAAATATAAGTGTTAAAAGAGGAACTCTATCCAATAGATAGCCTGCATTTCATATATGTTAAAATATGCATTCCTAAGTGATATCATAGGGTCATAGAGCTAGAGCTGGAAAAGACTTCAGGAGTCATCTAGTTAAACCCTTTCATTTACATATGTGGAAAACTGAGGCCCAGAGAGGTTAATTGACTTGGGTAAAGTCACATAGAGAGTCAGTGACAGTAGAGGGATTTGGACCCAGGTCTTCTAGCCTAAAATCGAGCATTCTTTTTCGTTAGTATCTTTTCCTATCAATAAGATTTAATCAATTTTTATTGAGCTGACTGTAATAAAACTAATGAAGGCACCAATCTGGTCCCATAATAACTTGTCTCTGTCAGAGCAATTTACTCATTTGCTTATTCTTACAACTTTCATTAACTAATTAAAACAGACCAGCTTCCTAAATGGTTATTGACTCACCAAATATCAGTTTTTCTGACAAATAAAATCACAGTTCAGTGCATCATGAACAAAAGCATGTAGATTAAATGGATTTGGGAGATTCCAAAGTTTGCTTGTTGGTTTTTTGCTTAAATTTCTGTTACCTTGGAATGCTGCATACTGACTTCTAGGTGTTTCTGGCAGTATTTGCATATAGTTTTGTAAGCAAATTTCTATTTTGAGGTCTATGGGTTTGTTTATTGGATCAGAGATTTAGAGTAAGAAGGGAAATTTGAGGCCAATTAGTTCAAACTGTTCATTTTGAAGATAAAGACTTGTGGCCCAGAGAGTTTAAGAGAATGCTCTAGATCATACATGAAGAAAGTTTGTAAGCCACAATTAGAACATAACTTCTCCAACCAATGAATCATTCTATCCCACCATTCACATGTCTCACTGGTTTTCTCCAGTTTTGAATTTCTAAACAAACATGGCATGTTTTGCATAATCTTGTAAATGAACCAGATGTAGAAATTTTGTTCATTTTTTAAAATGTATTTTTATGAAACAACACATATTATCTAGCACTTTAAGCTTCTGTAAGGCTTAAAGTGCCAGATAAGGATAGGAAATAAACTTTCAGACATAATTAAGACAAATTGTGATAGAATCAGTATAATGCATTTCAACATAGTGAGCACCTCCTATAATATATGTGTTAGGGATAATAAAGACAAAAAATTAAGTACTACTTTCTTTCCAGTAATGCAAAATCTTTTAATAGAAAGTAACATGTATATACATAAGTATAGATTATACTTGTATTTACAGAAATTGAATACAAATAATTTGAATTGAGATAGAAGGTAACACTATCAATTGGGATATCACATTTTTTCTCTCCTCCCCATGTCTTCCTCTCATACTAGACAATGTTAGCATTTATACTGACTCATTCTCAAACCTCTAAGTCAATCAGTATTTCAACCTATTCACTTCCTATCACCTGCTCCACCATTCTACCTTAGTCACATACAAAAATGGTCATACTTTTGACTTTGCTATCATCCACAAATACATCACCTCCATGTTCAAAAATTCCAAAATCCTCTTCTCCAAACATATAAAAATAATTAGTTTTCTACCTCTGTGTCTGCCTTCTTTTATCAAACACTCCTGTTTGTTCACATGCTGATATGCAATCACTCCCAAGGGATTCTTCTAGACCCATGTTGGTGAACCTATGACGTGCATGCTGGAGAGGGCTGCTCCCTTTGCCCTCTCCAAGTGCCCTGAGGACATTTCTCTCATCACTCGCCCCCCCCTCCACCCAGCAGCCCATGGGAGTGCTTCCTCCCTCCCCTGTGGGAGTAAGGCAGGGGTTCACATGCAATTGTGATTTGGGCACTTGGTCTCTAAAAGGTTCACTATCACTGTCCTAGACCATTACTCTGCACTAGCTACTTTCTCTTCTTTTCCCTTTCCTGATCCCTTAGTGAAACAGTTCAACTCTATACTATCCTCTTCTGTTGAGTCACTGGCCCCCATATCATAACCCTGTTTGCACTCTGCCATTCTTAGACCTTAGATCACTTCTATCACTTATTGCCTTCATTCCTGTTGTGTGGTGAAGGTGAAGGGATGGAGGTAGAATGGTAGGATGGATGGGAGAAAGGAGAGAGGAAGGTAGAGGAAGGGAAAGGAAGGTAGCAGTCCCAGCTCTGGCAGGGGGAAAATGACCAGAGCCCTCAAATGAATGATTAGAGAGCAACTTTAGGGTTTAGAACAGCTAGGCTTTATTTACATCAGAAAGGGAAAGGTCTAGGGAAAACTAGGAGGTAGGAAGGAAGGGAATAAGGAGCCAAGAGAGAGATCTGCAGGGTTCAGGGTAGAGAGAGCTAGCGAGAGCTTAGGGTCCAGCAAGCCTAGCCAGCCTCCAAGGTTGAGAGAGAGAAAAGGGTGCCAAACTTTCCCTTTTATACCTCCCCCAAAGGAAGTGGGAGGTGTTAGGGGAAGCTGTAGCAGAGATAGTCCTGGGAGACATAGTCTTCCAGGGCGTACAATAATTTCAAATGACACATTCCCCCCCATGATCCTTTGGGAGACCAATCTCCCCAATGGATCATACCAAACATAAATGAATTTACAATTACAATAAATAAAAGGTAAATACATCAATATAAGGGGAGAAAGGTAACAATTTTTACAATATAAAAAAATCAAATGGTTCTTCATTTACAAAAATATTCAGGGGCAATCCCTTTTTTTTTCACAACAAAATTGATACATACATAAAACAAATTCATTTAAACAAAACAGTCAAATTTAGCAAAACAAATGAATTTTAAAACACACAAATGAAGTTTAAAACGAATTTAAAACTAGACAAATGAATTTTTAAAACCCCCCAATGTTCAAAATTTTTCACATCTGGTTGCTCTCTTAGGCTCCTGGATCATGCTTTCTCCACAATAATTTCAAATGACACATTATACACGTATTGCTGAATAAAAATCAGGGAAAATATGCAGCTGTTTTGACTGGGTCTTCTACAGATTTAGTTACACAACTTCAACTGGTTCCTCACTGCTCGTGGCAATCCTTCTAGACTTTATTTATCAACTCACTACCTTACTCCCCACTGTGCCATTTTCAAACCTTTCCATCCCTCTTTAAACTATCCATTCCTCTTCTTGAACCACCATCTCAGCTGAAAACTTAGCCTCTTATTTTTTCACATTTTACTGAAAAAAAAAGAGGCTTATCACCACCAGCTCCCTCTTCTTTCTTCTTCCTTAGCTCGTATCATTTAGAGACCTTTTGCCTCTCTGCCCTCCTTTATGTCTGGCTCACACAGAGGTAGCCTTAGTCCTTACCAAGGTATACTCTTGTATAGATACAGGCCAACCGAGGTCCCATTCTGTCTCCTACAACAAATTGCTCCCTCTCTAGCACTTTTGAAAATCTCTGTTTACCGACTAATTCCCCACTTCCAACAAACATGGCCTCTTTCTCCCTGAAAAAATCTTTACTTCGTCCTTCCATTCTCTATCAATTTGCCCTTTGTGACTAAACTTTAGAAAGGCTGTCTATAACAGACACCTCTATTTTCTCTACTCTTTTCTTAATCCCTTAAAAATTGGCTTCTGACTTTATCATTCCACCAAAACTACTCTCTCCAATGATGCCAACAGTTGCCAAATCCAATGACCTTTTTCCAATTATTGTACTCCTTGGCCTCTCTGAAACCTTGACTTTGCCATCACTCTCTTTTCTTTGATGCTCTCTTCTATCTAGGTTTTTGGATATATTACTCTCTCCTGGTTCTCCTATCATCTTATCACTCCTCTGTCTCCTTTGCAGGATCCTTTTTTTAATGCCATGTTCTCTAACCTTAGGTGTTACCCAGAGCTCTGTCCTGATGGCTCTTCTCTTCTACCGCTATTCTACTTCACTCATGATCTCATCAGCTCCCATGGATTTAATTATCATCTTTGTGCTGATATTTCTCAAATTTATCTATCCTGCCCTAATCTCTATTCTGACCTCCAGTCTTATATCTTGAATTACCTTTCAAATATCTCAAACTAGAAGTAAAGCTGAAATCTTATATTTTACATGTTTAAAATTGAATTTATTATTTTTCTTTCTAAACTATCCCCCTACCAATTTCATGATTACTTTCGATGTCAACTCATCCTTATAGTTTCATAGGTTCACAAACAAGGTACTACATTGGATTTCTCACTTCCTTTCACCTTCCACATCCAATATTGCAAAGGCTTGTCAATTTGACCTTTGCAACAACTCTTAAATATGCCTCTTGTTTTCCACTTCAACCACTTTGGTGCAAGCCTTCATCACCTTACTCTTAGACTATGATAAAAGCTTCCTGGTGGGTCTGATTGCCTCAAATTCCTTCTTACTCTAATCAATCATCCATTTAGCTGCCAGTTATTTTTTTAGCACAATTCCTCTTACCATGTCACTCCCCTACTCAATGAACTACTGTGGATACCTGTTATGTTTAGGATTAAATACAAAGTCCTCTCTTTCATTCAAAGCCCTCGATAATCAACTCCCTTCCTTTCCCCTCCCCAAAGCACATGCCTTTCCAGCCTTTTTACTTTCCACTATTTACTGTATGATCTAGAGACCCTAACCTCATTGCTATTCCACCAACAAGACACTTCAGCTCCTGCCTTTGGTGATATTTTTTTCTAGCCATCCCTCCTGGAATGTTCTCCATCAATATCTCTTTCTTCCCTGGTTTTCTTCAAATTCCAATTAAAATCCTATGCTACAGGAAGCCTTTTTTAACAGCTCTTAATTCTAGTGCCTTAACACAGTGTCTGGCACATAGTAAATACTTAAGCATTTTTATTGATTGCTAGTGCCTTCCTACTTTTAATTATTTCCCATTTATTCTCTCTCTCTATATATATATCTATATATATATATCTATATCTATCTATATAGATAGATAGATAGATATCTAGATTAGATAGATAGATAGATAGATAGATATAGATAGATAGATAGATAGATAGATAGATAGATAGATATAGATAGATAGATAGATAGATAGCTTGTTTCTTTATCTTTCTTTGCTTATATTTCCCTTTTTATTTCCAACTCCTTGAAAGTAGGGGGTGTTTTTTGCCTCTTTATATATCCTCAAAGATAGATAGGGAAGAAAGAATAGATACAATTGTATGTTAACTGAACATGCATTTTACATATTTACAAGGCAGAACTGAGCAAAAACAAATGTCATGATCATTGATTAGAGAAGAGGTTATTAGTATGTAGCAACAATAACTGTAATAGTGACAAGGACTTAATACTCATATTAAAGAGATGTTTTAATTATTGTAAAAATATATGTTCCATTCATAAATTCACTCACAAAAAAGTCCTATAAAATCTGTATGTTTGTGAGAGCCTTTGAACTGAGCACAGTCATTGTTTTTTCCAGGCAGTTAAGAAAGCAATAAGCTTTACTTTTGTCCTCTTGTGGGCAGGAGATAGAGATCAGGCCCACTATATATCTGTTCTATGCATCTGTACTCAAGGTCATTTCTTCCCTTTGAAAAGAATTCTTATTGAGGGCAGCCACCTTCAGAATTCTTTTAGCACATTCATTCCAGAATTTGCAAGTCTTTGCCATACAGTTCTATGACACGGAACAAAATAGCACAGTGAGAAAAACAGGCCTTTTCTTATGTTTTCTTACTCAGAGACTTTTCAGGTTGAAATATTGCTAGTGTCTTGAATGTTTCTAATGCAGAATTTATTTGGAGAGAAGAGTTGGACTGTAAAATAAATAGCAGGTTTGGAATTTTTTGAGCTTTTCCTTACAAGCCTCCCAAAATTTAAGGTTGTATTATAGAAAAATCAAAGAAAGTAATTTATAATAGAATTTTACCTATTTGTGACAAGACAGTATGGAAAAATGAATACAGTGCTGGTCTTGGAATCAGCAAGAATTAGATTCAAATCCTTCATCAGATAACTTCTTAGGTGAAAGACTAGGCCAGTGTTTTCATCTCTCTTTGCCTTAGTTGCTTTATTGTCTATAAAATGAGAGAGTTGAACTAGGTGGCATTTGAGTCTCAACCTGTTCAAAAACTATAAATCTATTACTAGTGGCAAGATTTTGTAGCAGCAAAATTTTATTTCTCCTCTCCTTACATTCTTCCATATTAGGACAACTTTGTAGCCTCCAAACCTTCCTCAATAACCAGAGTCCATTCAACTCCCCACTTCTTTCTCCAGTGGGCTATGCTGTGAACTTTTTAAATCCTCACCTCTTTTGGTTGCAAGTTCCTTGTAGCCTTGCTTTCTATGTAAAACTAGCAAACTGGTTTGAGGTAGGATTTCATGAAAAGATAATGGCATAATTTGATACTCTTCTGAGATAACATTTGAATTATCACAAATTCTTTCATAGTTTTAGAATAAGACATGACTGATAGTTACCTAATAAGGAAAAAGTAAAGAGGAGAAGGAAAAAAGATCTCTGATTCAGAAAGCATTGTCCTGAACCCCTCAAATTTTATCAGACTTTATGTCTTCGCTCCAGGCTAGCCCTGATATCTTTTCTCTCATTTTTATTCTTCCTCTTTCTTCTCTATGCCTTTCTCTATCTTAACTAAGCAACAAATAACTCATTTCTTTCCCCCATATTCTCTTTTCTCTTGATTATAGCCAGAAGGTACAAAGATAGACAGAGCTGCTTCAGTATTGTCAAGAGCTGCAGTATTAAAATGTTTCTCTTGTTTTTTTGTCATCATTCTTTAAAAAAAAGTTTACTACATATGTGATAGAACATATCTTTTAGAGACTGCTAAAAGTTTAAACTCTAAAGAAATAAAATGGGCGACATAGGTTTTCTTTTTTATTATATTTTCTTTGTATTATTCCCCACCTTCCCTTCTCTTTTTCCCCTAGTAGCCAATCTATCTTACAATTTTTATTTGGAATTTGTCTTCTCATTCTTTAATGGTCTTTGGAGTATGAAAATGGCAGCATAAAGACACAGTTTGGATTTTCAGATATGCTCTCTTATAAAGACATATTTGGGGAATATGCTCAGATTTTTAAGATACCCTGTCTTTTTTTTTTAAAGAGCAGCTCTTATATATATATTCACTTGATTAGGTTGTTTTATAATATTGTGTATTATCTTGTTTAGCTAAGCTGTGTAAAATTTTCCCTTGCTTCATATTCTTAATGACAGTAGTAATACTTAATACTTATAAAGCCCTGTGGGATTTGCAAAATATTTATATTATATTATGCCATTTGATTTGATCTTCACAGAAGTCTCTTAGATAGGTATTTTAATCCCCATTTTAGTTGTTTTTTTTCTTTTAAATTTTTAATTCTTTGTAGCTGGTACAAAAGTTAGTCATCAGTATGTTATTACTATAAGAATTAATTGAATTGTTTTATAATTATTTTTATATTAAAGTGAAGGTCATTCTTGAGGAAGGAAAAATGTAAATATTCAGTGATAATGTAAAACATGTCTTTTTTCCCCTCCAAATGAGTGGTAATACACTGTTTCTGGTATGCCGGCAAAAATAGTCTGATACACGATAGGTTTCTTTTTCTCAGCCACAGCCCCTCCACCACAGGGCATGAAAAGATGTCTGTGAGATTTGTTCAGAGGGATTTCTCCTTTTTTTTTACTGTTTCCAGCAGGTGGCAAATCCAACTCACTTTCACTGAAAATTCTGTAGTAAGAGTCTCAAACTGGGAGCCATTATCTTTGTGTTATATTCTCATAGATCAACCTCCTATCCTTGTTTCCCATTATTACACCATGGCAAGATTCAGAATTCAAGGGAAACTATTTGTCATCTTCACTGAGCAGAATGAACTGAATAAATTGGTGGGTGATGTTGTCAATTCTGAAGAGTAAATCAGATCTTAACATTCTCTTGGTTTTAATCTCAGGTATTATTTTACTTACAGAGGTATGGATGAAAGTAATTTTGAAAAGTCTTTTATAGTACCACTGAAAAGGCCATGCTGACCTTTTCTATACTAATCACTTTACAGTTTTAACACTATCTAATTTAGACATTCTATCACATCAAATCAACTGTTAATAATATAGCTTTCACCACATTATCTGACTTTGAGTGGTAAGGCTGTTAAGGAAAGCTTGAATTGGAACTATACACTGGACTTTGTGGTTAAGTAGCTGAGAATCTGCAGATGAGTACCCAGTTGAACAAGGGCTAATTTGGCTTTGAATGTTGACTTTAATTTTGAACTGGATTTTTTTAAAAGGTTCATTTTGTGTAGTCTCAGGATATAATGATTTGCTCATATGTTTATGTCAAGAAAACTAAATGAAAGGGAAATGATCTTTCATCTTTTAATCATTACCTTCACTTTTATTTTAGGAAGGGCAGTTTACTGAGGTATAGTGTTGTATATATTATACATAATAGAGGCAATAACACCACACTGCAATATAGTAGGGGAAAGGTCTGGATTCAGTGTAAGAGGGTTGCAAGTTGAAATTATCACTATTATTTTTGTGACCTAAGATCAACCACTTGACCCTTGATGAGCCTTTATTTTCTCATATACTGAAGGTTTTGTCAAGTTATAATATTATTCATTCTATGAGTTTGTTGAATTTAGGATCTGAAGTGAGAAAGGTAAACACAGCTCTGTATTTCTTGGGTGCTCTTAAAATGGATGGAAAACAATTTTCTTTGTTTAATCAGTGTTCTATGATTGAATGGTGGTGGGATGCTGGGCTTTGATCAATGTTTTTTTTTGTCTTGTAGAGGTTGCATTGGGCTGATATGGTGACAAAGAGGTGTTAACTAAAATTCTCACAGGATTTACAGGTGCTTATTTAGTGTGATGGAAAAGAAAATCTGATTAAATTAAATCTAAAGTTTAATATAACCCTGTCTCTAGAGTTGTCAACTCTCTTGTGTTAACTGGGATTCACTCGGAATTGCAATCACACTATGACATCCTGAGCTCAGTTTTGATTTTCTCTTGTGGAAGCCAGTAACTAATACTGAACAAAATCTCAGCACTTTTTGGGGCCACATTTTGAATTTATACTCTTTCCTCGACAATCAGAATCACAGAATCTCTCTACTGGAAGAGATCTTGAGATCATATAGGACAACCTGTACATGAAAAAGAATCCTCTTAAAGATCCCTGAATAGTGGTCTTCCTGTATTTCCTTGAAAACCTCTTGTGAAGGGAACTCAAATACCTCCTAAGACAGTAATTTTCTCTTTTGGATAGCTTTAATTATTAAAAAGTATTTTCCTACATCAGGACATCTGTAACTTTCCTACATCTGTAACTTCTCTCTTTTGCTCATAGTTTGTCATCTGGGGATATATAGAATAAGTCTAATTGCTTTTTCTGAAAGACAGATCTCTTCATGTATTTGAAGACAGCCACTTCTCCAAAATAAACCCAGGCATTCTTTTCACTGATCCTTATATTGAATGATTTTAAACCCTTGACTATTCTGTTTATACTCATGTATTTTTTAGCTTACTAGTTTTATCATTAAAATGTAGAGGCTAGATTGAACACAATAGGTCAGGGAATTGTACCAGAATCAAATACAATAGAACACCTCCCTAATCTTTTTCTTCATTTTTAATTATTTCCAGATAAAATATCAATATAATTCTAAATATTCACTTTCTTATACTTTGCAGTCCATATCTCTCTCTCCCTTTTACAGCTTCCCCCTCCCCAAGAAGGCAGACACTGTGATATAGATTGTACATATATTACCATATGACACATATTCCCATGTTTGTCATGTTGTAAAACAAGACACATATTGCTTACCCTAAAGAAAAATTTATGGAGGAAAACAGGTAAAGAATGACATGTTTTAATCTGCTTTTAGAATCTGTTCATTTTATAGGAATGGATATCCTTTTTCATCATGAGTCCCTTGGAGTTGTCCCAGATCATTGCCTTGTTAATAGTAGTCAAGTCATTTACAATTGATCATGATACATTATTGTTTTTACTTTGTATAATTCTCCTGGGACTGCTCACTTCACTTTGCATCACTTCATAAAAATGTTTTCATTTTTTTCTGATAATAATTTGTCATTTCTTATGGTAAAATAGTATTCTCTTACAAGCATATACCACAACTTGTTCAACAATTCCCTAATTGATGAATGTCCCTTCAGTTTATAGTTCTTTGCCACCACATTTTATACAAGTAACTTCTTTTCTCTTATCTTTAATCTTTCTGGGATATAGACCTACTAGTGCTGTTGTTGGGTCAAAAGGTATGTACAATTTGATGGCCCTGTGGGCAGGGCTCCAGATTGCTCTACAGAATGGTTCTATCAGTTCATAGCTCAATAGTATATTAGTGTTCCAATTTTTCCATGTTCCCTCCAACATTATTTCCCATTTTTTGTAAAGTTTGCCAGGCTTATCAGTATGAAGTGTGAATTGTTTTTATGTTCATTTCTCTCATTAATAGAGATAGAGATTTGGAGCATTTTGTCCTCTGGCTAAAGATAGTTTTAATTTCTTCATCTGAGAATTGCCTGTTCATGGTCTTTGACCATTTATCAATTGGGGAATGCTTTGTATTCTTATACATTTGACTTAGTTCTCTCTATATATTTGAGAGATGAAGCCTTCTTCAGAGAGGCTTGCCAGAAAGATTTTTCCCAATTTGTTGAATTGCTTCTGTTCTCTTACCTCCCTGAGTTCCCCCTTCCCTCTGTCCTCTCCTTTGTTTCCGTTTCCTTCTTAATTCTCTAGTGGATAAGATATATTTCTATACCTGAGGTGGTGGTTATTCTGGCTTGTGCCAGTTCTGATGAGAGGAAGGTTCAAGCATTGCTCAACACACTCCAACTCTTTTTCTACTATATTGATTCTTTCATGTCTCCTGATGTGATATAATTTACCTCCTCTCTCCCTTTACCATTTCTTAGTGTATTCTTTCTTACCTTTTGAATTTTTTTGATATCCCATCATAACCAGTTACTCTTTGCTTTCTGTCAATACATGCTCCTATTCATTATTCTAATAATGGATTCTATTTTCTATTTAGAATTCTATTTCTATTTAGAATATCCTATTCTAAAAGTTCTTTAGTATCTTCAGTACTTTAAGTATCCCAAGTAATTTAGATATCTTAGATATTTCAAGTATCATAGTTATCTCAAGCATCTTAGCTATTCCTTTCTTACTAGTAATGTAATCTGTTTAACCCCATTGTTTCCCTTGATTAACTTAAAATGTCTTAAGTATGTTAAATGCCTCTTGTACTATAAGTATTCTAGTTCTTTTCCCATGCATTGAATTTAATCAGTTTAAACTCATTGTTTCCCTTGATTACCTTAAATATATCAAGTATTTTAAGAATCTCTGCTACCATAAAAATCCTAAGTAATCTAGATATAATTTTCCCATGTAGGGATATGATTATTTTAATCCCACTGATTCCCTTGAGGAGTTGTTGTTTTTTTCTGTTTACCTCTTTATGCTACTCTTAAGTGCTGAATTTGAAAATAAAATTTTATTTTTAGCTCTGGTCATTTCATAAGGAATATTGGGAGTTCCACTACTTAAATGCCCATTTCTTTCCTTGGAGTATTATACTGGGTTTCACTGGGTAGGTATTTTTTGGTTATAGGTCCATATCCTTTGTCTTGTGGAGGAATATCATATTGCATGCCTTCCAGTTCTTTAATGTATTAGATGTTAGGTCCCCAGTAATCCTGTCTGTGGTTCCACAATATTCAAAAAAAAATTTTTTTTCTGGCTGGGTTGGGATCCAGGCATGAACAAATTATGTAAATATTGTAGATGTACCCAAAAGCTAACTCTTATGAGAAATCTGCTAATTACAAGCTTGATCCTTGTAACAAAAGTGAAACTCTAATCTTAGGGATGGTATGCTGACCACTCCCCAAGCCTTCAGTTCAAAGTTCAATTGGACCTCTCATTGGAGCGCTGACTTCTACCTTGTCTTAGCCTCCGCCTCTTTGATCTTGTGGTTGTTAACAGAGCCAATGTTAAATTCTCTGCCATGTTACATGTTCATTAACTACCTCCCATTCCCCATTCCTAGATTCTTCAATAAAAACTGGGTTCACGTGTGGACTCTCTTTTCACCATCAGAGCCGCCTGACAGACTGAATCCCATGCTGTTGAACCATTCGTCTCTGTGACTTTCTTTCTCCCTCATATTCCCTCTCTCTTAATCTCTGAATGTTTCCACTCATACTTCCTTCAGTCCCCAGCCTCCCTTTTAGGTGATTGACCCACAGACTGAAGATCTTATAGCTGCAGGACAGCTATAGGCTGCTTGTAGAACTTTCTCTTTAACTTGGGAGTTATGGAATTTGGCTTTAATAGTGAGATTTTAAAATTTGGGGTTTCTTTCAGGGGGTGATTGTTCGATTCTTTCCATTTTTATTTTCTTCTCTTTTTCAAGAGAGGGCAGTTTTCCACAATAATTTTTTAAAAATAAGGTATGTTTTTAATCATGATTTTCAACCAATCCAATGATTCTTCTGTTTTTTTTTTTCATTCTTTAGAATTTGTTTTGTTCTTTTTCTTCTGTCTTATGAAAACATTAGCTTAATTTGTCCGATTCTTATTTTGGGGAATCCATTTTATTCTTTGAGGCTTTATATTTTCTTTCTGAGACAGTTATTTGTTTTTCTATCCTTTTTGTAGAGATCTAAGAATTCATTTCAAGCTTAACATCCTTTCACATTTTTCTTTTGGTCTTCATGTGTTTTTTATTTTTGTATTGCTTTCCTCTTCTGAGCTCTCATTTTATTCATCTCTCTTGTTGAAATACTTTTCTAGCATTGGGGTTTTTGTTTATTTGGGGGTTATTTTTTCCCTCGGTTTTGTCTACCCGCTGAAATTTAGCTCCATTCCTGGGATGGTGGGAGTACTGCCCTGCTCTTATACTGTCTAGCATTGGTTCAGCAGTCTCAGTTCCTGACTGATCACTCTATAGAGGAGTCCTGCTTGGTCTGCTATGTGGAAGTCTACAGCTATTCAGTTCAGCTGAGTCTAGTTGGGTTCTGCCCAATCCCACCAAGACTGGACCTTATTGAGGTGAGCTCCTCTCCCCAGCCTTTGCTGAGTTGTGCCTAGATTTTGATCTGGCTGGATGATGAGGGGCCAGTTTCCTCCCACTACTGCTCACTGTGTATCATGTTGTTTTCTGCTCTTCCCCTGCTCAGGCTTGACTGAGCCAATTGTGCCCTTTCCCCTGATGCTGGCATTGCATCACGTCTGAGTTCCTCTGAGGCTTGTCGGATGCTCTCTCCTCCCTGAGATGAGTCTTCCTTGTTGCCTATCCATGTTGTTCTGGGCCAAAACACTGCTCCACTTCTTCTGTTGGTTCTGCTACTCCAGGATTTGTTTTGAGATACAGACAATTAAAAAACATTATATTGAATGACCGGTGATTTTGAGAAAGGCCTATCTGAGGTCCTAATAGAAAAATGTTATCTTTGCGGGGCTCAAAGACAGCTTAAGACAGGTTTTGAGGCAGACCTTCCTTAGGGTGCCATATAGTGAATTCTACTTTAGAGAATAACAACATGAGATCACTAGTATATTTAGAAAAATATATGATAATTCTTCACATTAGTTTAGGAAGATGTTCTTACACCATATTGTTAGAAGCTTTTTCATTGTTGTAGAGTGTTTTATGAGTGCTTTTGAGGACTTTAACTATGTCATCTGTATTGCCATCAAACACCTCGCCTAGTGGTCCTTAAGCTATAAAGCATCAGGGTCATAGCTGGATATTGATGAGCTCGCTGTCATCTTTATACACCTGCTGAACTGTATTCTGAATTCTGCGAGGGTGAGAGAAGAATGCTCTCAGCACTTCACGGTGCATGACATGATTACAAATGATCTCTCATCTAGACTTGAAAATGGACGCATATTCTTAGGCTCGTTCTCCAGCCAGCGTTTCGGCTACAATTCCGGGCTCTCTACCTCTCCATCAGGGTCTGTGGAGGCATAACCTTAGGTTATTGGAAGACGTCTGATTAACAAACACAAGGTGAAAAGTGTATATTCTCCAATTCTTACATTGGAATCATGGATTCAGGTTAGGGAATGATGTGATAGGGACAAAGGAGGAAACTGTAGAAATGTGAGCAGCCCCGTGCCCAAGGTCATGGAGAACGAGCCGTGCGAATGGCCGCGTCCCCCAGAGCGCCAGACTGGCTTCCGGGCAAACCCCCATCGCCCGCCTGCGAGGAAGCAACTCTAAGTGGAGATCTGGCCAGCCACCCCCGTCTGCTGTCAAAAAAATTGCCAACAGGTTAGGCGACCTTCTGAGGGAGACAGAAAGCAGCGTGTGCCGGACCAGCCAAGCTGTCACCAACACCTCGACAGCCATCTTTCCACAGATCCCAGTGGAGCCATTCCAGGACCCCAAACCCAGGAGGTGTAGGACTAGCAGTTTCTAATACAGTTCGGCCAACCATTTTCCTAGAAAGTAAGCCCTGTGGAGCAATAGCCCAGCAAGAATACCTACAAGTGTTATACCCATATTTGTTGAAAATCCAAAAAAGAAAGGACCTGCCCCGTTGGCACTATCAAATGGTTCAACCTCAGAAAGTGTGAAGAGGATTAGCAGAGGCGTTAGCAGCTCATTTACCATTGAACCTTAAGGACTCTGAGACTTTTCCATCTGACTTGAAGTTTACACATTCCATATATGTATTTACCCCCATTAGAATGTAAACTCTGAAAACAGGGACTATCTTTCTATTTGTATCGTTAGTGCTTCGTCCTGTGCTTTTTACACAATAAATACTTAGTCACTTTTGATAATTTTTTCATCCATTTATTCATCTCAGGAATTTGTATTGCTACCTTTGTGGCCCCAATAAAATCATTTAGTTTCTTTAGGGTCTCAGTTTCCCATCTGCAAATGAGAGAGTTGATATAGATGATCTACTTATTTCTCTTCAGCTCTAAATCAGATAGCCTTATGATCCCTTGTCCCAGCCTTCTGCCTTCAGGCAAGAAGAGGATTATGATTTATTCTTCACAAATGAGACATATCAGGGAATGGGAAGAGCTCTGGCTCAAGAGTCAGAAGAAGAATTCCTCTCCATACTTGTGAAGACAGGAACCCCCTCTATGTTGGCTTCTGGCTTCGTGCTAAGGGTTATTGGAGGAGTCAAAGGTTAACATTCTGTTTACCTGCTCCCTCAGACTTTTCCTCATACCCACTGGCAGCTGCAGGAAAAGTTAATATCACTCATATTTTCATTCTTAGAAAATGGAAGGAATCAGTTGCCATCCTCACTCCTCCTATTTGCTTCTAGTGGTCTCCTTTGCTGGCAGTACTTGGAAAAATCTTCCTTTTGAGGTTCCACAGTTATTTTCATATTGTCTTCCCCTTTCGATTTTAAGCTCTTTGAAAACAGTTTGTTTTATTTCATTATTGCTTTTCTTTGTATCTTTAGCACTTAGCGTATCTGGCATGACACAAAGAATTGCTTAATAATTTTTTTTTTGAGTGACATAGTTTTCTCTACCTCATTCTCTGTGAACCTTCTTTGTCCTCACTTGTGACCCTTCAGTTCTTTCTTATTTTCTTAATTGACCCTGACCTAGTTTAGACTGTCTAATTAAGCTAATTGACAAGGAACTTTTTAGTACTCTTCATTCCATGGATAATCTTGGAATTCTTAACCTTGGGTTATTTCTATCGTCTACTATCTCTCTACAATTACTCCTGAGTACTAAAAGTGATGGGAGGAAGTTAATCATCCATGCTGACTTGGTTGACCACAAAGTGATTATATCTCCTCTAAATAGTTTGGACTATATTCTCCTAATTGCAACAATATCTTTTTATCCATTTTTGATTGACTCCAAAATATTTGTCATAAAATATATGTACGTATACACATATATATATATTTATATACATATTTAATATATACACAAATATATATGTATATATATAAACACATACATATATACATGTACATATTGGGGGGTATACTGAAACACCTCATTCTATCTCTACCCTTTCCTCAAAAATATTGCCATTCACTTATCAGAGATATAAAATATCTGGTGTGAGTTCAGTAATTTCTGTTATCCCATACCTCAATTTTTTTTTCTGTTAGCTTTAGTCTATTCATTTATTCTGTTTTTAGAACAAATTCTTACTCCAATTTTCCCCACTGATTGTGGCTTTGCTCCTTTCTCCTCTCATTTTCTCCAGGAACTTGCCCAGTTGAGAATTGCTTCTCTATGGCTAATATTCAGTATGCTTTTATTATTGACTCTTTCAATACTACTTACAGATACTTAAATCTAGATGAAAAATGTTGATTTATTTATTCTTTTTTGTTTTAAATTTTGTAAATTTCTGCCTTGGTTTTGCTATTTTTTCTACTTTTGGTATATAATTTATTGATTTTCTATTGTTATAAAATTGAAAACTCAACTAATTCATCTCTTTCTTTTTTTTGCCCACAAATTTTCAGGGAAATAAATTTGCCTATACTTTTATTAGCGTATCTCATACTTATAGATATGATATTATTGTTTTTATTCACCTTAAGTTTAAATAATTATATTTTTATATCATTTGGAATTTGACAGCCATTCCTAAGTAAATCATTTTACTATCTTCAGACCTTCATCTTTTTTTAATCATATTTCCCCTATCAATTGCTCTTCTAAAGTGATTTTGGTTTATAAAAGTAGCATTTAAATGTTCTACATTCCTAGGAGTCCCTTATGTTTAAGTGTGTGATTGATTTTTGTGCATTCTTCATTTACTTTTGGAAAATAAATCTAATAAACTTATTATTTTTTCATGTATCTATAAATTTTTTTTAGTATCCAACTTTGAAACTTTTCCTTATCTGTGTTTCTATTTTACTAAAGTGCTGAGAGTAAGACATTAAAATCTCCCACTAGTCATGTTTTTATCTATACAACTTTTTTTTTTAAACCCTTAACTTCTGTGTATTGGCTCCTAGGTGGAAGAGTGGTAAGGGTGGGCAATGGGGGTCAAGTGACTTGCCCAGGGTCACACAGCTGGGAAGTGTCTGAGGCCGGGTTTGAACCTAGGACCTCCTGTCTCTAGGCCTGACTCTCAATCCACTGAGCTACCCAGCTGCCCCTCTATACAACGTTTTGAAATTAGATTTTATTTTAAAATTTTAGTTGCTCTTCCATTTTGTGCATTTTATTTAATATTAGTTATCGATATTAAATAGATATGTTAGTGGAGAGAAAGAGAGAGAGAGAGAGAGAGAGAGAGAGAGAGAGAGAGAGAGAGAGATTTGGGTTCAAGTCCTCACTTGTCAAATATTGACCCTATCACTAAAAAAATCCCAGTAAATGTCTTAGTGCACCCATGTAGCTCTCTAAGGCTTGAAATCATTGAAAAATGCTATTCTGTATTGGTAGAAATTCTTCACAGAATTTATCTACAACAATTTAGTCACAGATAAATAATGAAAGATACAAAGGAAGAAAAACATGTACAGGGTATAATCATGGTATAGTTACTTTGCTTATTTCTTTTAATATTTTCCTATTTGTAATAAATTTTATTCCGAGTAATGACTACAACTATTGTCATAATCAGACTCTAGGAGCTGAGAATCTCACCTTGATTGACAGGTGAAGACAGTTGGAGACACTGGAATGTTCTCAGAGGCCATGAGGACAGGAGGAAAGGCAGTTGGGCAGAGAGGGTATAAATACCCTGGAAGACCCCTGACAGGGACCCCTTGGACCCCTTTTGTCTTTTGGGAACCCTTTTGGCTTTCATTTTGGCTTTGCTTTGGCTGAGCTTTGCCTAAATTTTTGCCTTGGACATTTGATCTTGAACATTGATTGACCTGTGGGTCAGACCGTGGATCCTCTGATTCTCTCTGAATCCCTAGATATTTAGACACCTAAACCATCTCTAGATATTTAGATATCCCGGGCCCAGGGGGGATCTGGGAAGTGGGTAGGAGAAGAAAAAGAGGGTGGTAAGGGTGGTATTTCCCGAAGGCTGTAGGACTGGCAAAACAACTAGCAGTAAGAAGCTGAGAGAAAACAACACCAATATTTGTGTCATCCAAACAGTTTGCTTACTCTGGTTTGGCTGTGGCCAGGCTGAGCCAGAGGAGGTGAAGAACAAGCCCAGCATTACTGAACAGCTTACAGTCCTGAGGGATTATTGTCATAGATTTAGTGATAAGGTCACCTATTTCCCAACCTGTTCCTGATCATTCCTTTCCCTTGTATACAACATAAATAAAAGTTATTAAGTACCTTCCTGGAGTAGTTATTCCATCACCACTCTGGGGAAGGAGCAATGTAGTCAGATGAACATTAACTAAGGCTGATAGAGCCCAATATCAATAATCAATCAACCCCAGGTGGGACCTGAAAGGGTTACCCATCCATTGACCTTTAAGGATCCTGCCTGGGCACTGTTATAAAGAAGGGCAGTAATTATAACATCCAGCTGGGTGGCAGGACTCGGGTGTCCCTGCACCAGCCATTAGGGAACCAAACCAAAGCTTCCTCAGATAATATACAGATTAATAACAACTATAATAACTAGCCTTAATAATATTAGTAGCAGTATAGATTATCTTCCTTTTTATTTTTATAACACTATTGATTTCATTAAGTTGACTAATGCATAAAATTATTTTTAACCTTTTAGTTTTGAAACTGTGTCATTCTTTCTTAGATTTAGCAATGAAAATGTGAGATTTGTTCAAGCAGTTTTCTAGGATGGATGAGTAAAGGGATGGGATAGTATCTGAAGCGGGTAGAAGGAACAAGAAACTACTTTTTTTCTGTATAATTGCAGTCAGGTTTGTAGGCAAATAGAATGGAACTGGAGGAAAGGAAGAAATTAAAGATGCACAACAGAAAAAGATTGATCCCTTAGAGCAGGATTTGGAGGTAGAAAAAACAGATAATGGAGATCATATAGAGTAAATACTCCAGATAAGTAGTGAAGGTAGTAGAGAGTGAAACTAAAGCAGAAGACTGATATTGAACCTGTAAAAATGTTAGTGAATCTGAATTGGAAAGGTGAACTGGGAGAGAGGGAATGGTTCAAGGATCAGATATGTTTTATATTAAAATATCTTACATTGGGGGGCTAATATTCACTTTGGGGAAAATAGTGAATGTTATATTAATTGAAAGAAGTAATCAACTCTGTATGGAGCTTAGCTAATACTTGAGAGTTATTAGGATAACATTTAGTCAATGAATGCTACTAGTGAACTAACTAATGGTGCCCCAGAGGCCTCTGCCAGTTAAATATAGTTTGAACAAATGAGTAATTTTCTTCCATCTCCTCAATAGATTTAAGCTCATTTGATTATAATGCCCGACTAGACTTGAAGGGTTATAGTCTACATCTTTGTTTTCCCCCTAAAGATTATATTACAATGATCACTAATTGCCTGCTATAAAATTCATTTTAGGCTATTTACAAATGAAATATTTGTTGCAAATGTGACATAGTACTCATGTAAACTACTGATAATGAAAGCTAATTGTATTATGCCTAATTTTAAAAGAAACAAAAAAAATTCTTCATTTTTCTTCATTCTTCAAAAACTAAATTTATGACAACTTTATGAGTACTTAGCAAATTATTATCTTTACTGCACTATTTCCATGTGGGATCCTGAATTTTAGTCCAGAAATCAATGCTTAAATTAACGAGCCATCAGTTTATATTAAGTAGAATAAGGCATAATGAACTCTTATTTTGGCTTTAGAAGCACTAACCTACTGTTTAACTAAGGTGTGGTATTTTTTGTTTTTTTATTTCTTTTTTATAATGGAACATGGTACTTGTTATTGTTATATATATTGTTTTATATAAAATACTTCTTATTTTAAATTGGCAGAGAGAAATAGTGTTTTGTAAATTTGAAACAACTTCCAAAACTGATTTTTAAAAACTTTAAGCCTTTGTTATTTATGATATTATTGATGAACGCATTTATTCATTTTTACCAAGGATTTTTCCAGAAGGTTTTTTATTATAATGTTGTGCCTCAACGTTTTTAATAGAGGTGCATTTTTCATGAGCTCTATATGATTTTCTTTTGTATGATAAGAATATGAAAGTATGATTAGTTTGAAGAAATCATATTTCTGAAAACTCTAGTAACTAACTATTTATTTATTGGCAGTTTAATATTATTTAACCTCTACTTTAATTTGTTCAAATAGTTATTAGACAATGTCATTTTTATCTACAACTATAAGGAAGAACTGAAAAAGTGATATTGAGAGGAATGACTGTTTAAACTTTCTTCTTTCTTTCACCTAACAGGGGGTTTGTAACTTCATTTTTAGTCTAGGATTGTACTGAAGACTTTATGTCTGATTCCATTGTTTATTTACATTAAAATTATTGATGAATTATTTTCTTACTTCAGAACTTCCAAGAATAGCAAATCCTTAACTTTTAGCTAACTCAATGATTGAAGTCTTGCTGGGTAAGATGTGAAGAAATCTTTGACCAGGGAATCAGGGTTTCAATGTCCAAAGAAAGATCCTCTGGAAGCCCGCAGGACTGGATCTGAGCTTGGATGTCCTCCACCGGAACCCTTTTCCTCCTCCTTCTTTCTCCCGAGCATTACCCAGAATTCTCCCTGGTCTCAAATACCAGTAACTGTCACCAACTGTCAGTCACTCCTTCTCTGGCTCATTTTGTCCCATCCCCCTTGCACAAATCCCATCCTTACACTACCATAGCAAGATTTCTAGATGTTTTACTATTTTATTGCATTTCAATATTGTTAATTCCAACTATGGCTAAAGACCATTCAGTAAAACTGTTTTTAACAATTAAAAAATAAACAAAAACAAAAACAAACCTAGTATTGTGTAGATCCTCTCTGGAGCACTTATGGGAAGGCAGGGACAAAAACTATACAAAAAAATCCCTATTATAATTTGCATTAGTTGAGGGAATGTCAAAGCCATTGAAGCATTTAAGCATTATTATTTTCATCATTATTATTTTATACCATGAACATTCATGTAATCAGGCCTGTTTCTGCTGATGCTCTTGTTTTTGATTAGAGATTACTGTTTTTTGAAACTTTAAGAGCCTCTTACTCTGTGAAACCATTAGGTTGCTAAAATCAGTATCCCTTTTTCAATCCTTTTTATGTTACCCCCATTTTGAAAATAACTGTTGTCATCCCATCTTTGAAACTTTCTTCCTTCATATCATAGCTCAAATGATATCCCTGAAATAGAGTTGTCAACTGTCTTCTCCCATAATTTTCTCTAGAAATTTCCTTGTATTACTTAATATAGACTCTGTAATTGCCTATTTATATGTCTGTCTACTTTTTGTATTCTTCACTTCCCCAATAGAATATAAGCTCCTTGAATTTAGGGAGTTTCATTTGTCTTTTTATTCTTAGTGCCCAGTACCGAATTATAGTACTATTATTTAATGTTTGTTAACTTGAATAAGAGATTTATAATTATTTTTCTTAGCAAAAAACAACAACAAAGGGGGCAGCTGGGTAGCTCAGTGGATTGAGAGCCAGGCCTAGAGACGGGAGGTCCTAGGTTCAAATCCGGCCTCAGACACTTCCCAGCTGTGTGACCCTGGGCAAGTCACTTGACCCCCATTGCCTACCCTTACCACTCTTCCACCTATAAGTCAATACACAGAAGTTAAGGGTTTAAAAAAAAATTAAAAAAAAAACAACAACAAAATAAGTTTTAAGGAGAGCAGAAACCTTAATATATACATAGTATATTTGAAAAAGAATCATATTTTGTCTTGATCTTAAACAATTATGCCACAGGAAAGTCAGTTGAATTCTTAGTGGGAAATCCTACTTCAATAAATGTTAGATAATCCTTGTTATTATTTTTATAAAAATCATTAAGAGTTTTTAAAAATAATAGTAGGCATTTATATAAGCTTTAAAGTTTACATAATCCTTGCAGACATTCAATCCTTATTTAAACCCTCTAGGGTAGGGACTGAAATATTTCCCTTATTGCATAAATTGGTCCAGGAAATTGATATGATTTGGTCAAGTTCATGATTTACTAAACTGTTAATCTGAGATTCAAACCTCAATCTTATAATTCCTCACCCAGTGTTATTCTAACCAGATCCTATAATAACCCTTTACATATCCCAGCTTAATTTTCAATAGACTGGATCAACACTTTTCTATTATGTAATAAGTAATCTTTGGGGAAGTTCTAAACATTTCAAGTTTTCTTTTACTTCTCTTAAACTATTCTTTCCTTTGTTCCTTCTTTTTGTAAGTTTTTTCCTCACCTCTAGTGTAGACTATTTCTTTATGCTTCAATGGATGTGCTATTTTACACATAAAGTTACTTTTGCTCATAGGACAGATCACAACCCTTCTAGCTCTTCTTGGTCTATGGGACTTTGGTTCATTTCCTTCCATAACTTCATACCAGTTCCACCCAGAATGTCATGGCCTTTCCTTAGATCTCTTAGGATTTCATGTCAATTTTATCCCATAAACTGTTCAGTAGTTATCCTTCATTGGTATTGTACATCCAGGACATCTTTCTTTTTGGTTGTGCACCTTCCTGATGACATCCTTCACATCTTGCTGCAGATTTCTCTTAGCCAATTCTTAATTGGTAACATATCGCAACCTATTCACACCCCTTGGGATCCTTTATTTAGCATTCTATGTGACCTACTGTTTTAGTTATTGGAGATTGTAAAATACAGCAGCATCAGAAGAGGATTGATGTGCAAAAGATGGATCATTATTTCAGGGAGACAAGAGATAAAGGACAAATAAAGGGAGGTAAGTTGAGAAATTGGAAGAGCCACACAGCTGGGAAGTATCTGAGTGCACCTCCCATCTCTGGATCTGGCTATCAATCCACTTAACCAATTTGCTGCCCCGATACTATAGTTTTAATGAAAACATTTTGCAAACAACCCGACATTTCTTATTATTCCTTTCATTTTTAAGACACAGAAAGACTTACCTCTTCTCTTCCAATTTCTCAACTTACCTCCCTTTATTTGTCCTTTATCTCTTGTCTTCATTTTAAAAGAATGTTGATATATACTTCTCTTACTGATTTTTCTCTAGAAATAATATTTTCCTTTTAAATTAACAGATTAATTATTATTGAATAGTAAGTTATATATGACACAATTTTAAATTCCTGGTATGCTCAAATAGCCTGTATGTAAGTTTTCACCTTATCTTAGCTGGAACCAGGATACCTCTTCATGACACTCTTTAAAATTTTAATACAGGTCATCTTCCCCCTCTGCCTACTTTAGATTCCCTAAATGTGTTTTTTATTCCATTAGAATGTAAGGTCCTTGATGGCAGGGACTCTCTTGCTTGTCTTTACATCTTTTGTGCTTAGCATAATGTCTTTCATGAAGTAAGCACTTAAATGATTTTTCATTCATTCATTCTGAGGGTGTTAATATAGTCAAGATCCACCCCAAACACATAGTCTTCCTTAATCCAAATGAAAGGAAGTGAGGGAGGAGATTTAAAATACACAAATACATTAAAACAAAGAAAAATCTAATTAAATTGTTTTGTTTTGTGGATGTTAAAATTAATATATAAAATACTAAATATTACATTTATAAATATTTTATTAATAACAAAAGAGACTTAACTAAAAGGTTACTAAACAGCCCACTCACCAGAGCCAGAGAGAGAGAGAGAGAGAGAGAGAGAGGGTGGAGTTACAGCCAACTATAAAACAATAATGTGACCATGCAAACATGGAGGCACAGGAGAGATTAAAGGGAGTTTTGGGAAAACTAAGGGACTTATGGGGGATGAAGTCTAAGGTTCAAAATCTCCATTTAAACAATTTCCTGATTTCAATAATCAACCTAGGATCCAACTTTTTTATCTTTATGCCCTTCTATCTACATGTAGCTTATGACTGATGGTTCTTTCAACTATTACTTCTTAGTCTTCATTTATATTATTACTTCTTTGTGTTCTTTATTGCTGTATAAATCATTGCAAAGTATCTCAAATCTTTAAAAACTTAATTGTGTTATCTTTAAAGGATAGTTTCCATATTCTAATGCTTATTTTTAAAAACCCTTATTCCTATTTTGGAATAAATAATGTGTATTGGTTTTAAAGCAGAAGAGTGGTAAGGGCTAGGCAATGGGGGTTAAGTGACTTGCCCAGGGTCACATAGCTAGAAAGTGAATGGAGCCAGATTTAGACCCACGACCTTTCATCTCTGGCCTGGCTCTCAATCTACTGAGCCATATAGCTGTCCCCTCCAATATTCATTTAATTTCTTTCTTGGTTGAAATTCCATTTAGGTTCCAAAGGCATCATGATAAAGTTCTGCAATTCTGTTCTCAGGGAAAATTCTGCTAAATTTTTTCACTTGCGACTCTTTCTTTTTAAATTTTTAGCTTGGAATCCCACATTTCAGAGGTATTACTCTCTGTGCAAATGGGACTCATAAGTAACTTTTCTAACTCTAGTTATGTACTTGATTGAGTTTTTTCATCTCTTTCTTGTTCTTCTAACATCTTATTTGGGATTTTTGCTACTGGTTCAAATTGTTTAGCTTCTCTTTTCTACTAAGTTGCTATATTGATTTCTTTTAAATGACCAAAAGCAGAAATTTGATAATGAATGTTGTCTGTGTTGAGGAATATTTTAGAAACAAAGGTAGAGAAAAAAATTGTGCTAACTATTCTCTTTTCTTCATATATATTGGCTGACAATAGTTGGCTTTTTGCAGATGATAAGCAAAAAAAGTCAAGATTGTGAGTAACATGGAAAAAAGTATCAGCAGATTTTTGATATCTTATTTTCAATAAGAACTAGAGTAAATGTCTTTTTTTAAAAGCAGTACAGCAATATTTGGCATACTTTAGTGTTCTTGGTCAAAGTTTTTGATTCATTGGGAAAAAATGAAAAATGGCATATGGAAAGAAGTATAGGAAAAAAGTGGAAAATAATAAAAATAAACAAATCCAGGAAAAATTGTAATTGGTTTTTGATGGCCCATTGAGAAGTCATCCACAATGTAGTAATCATTTTTCTTTTTTTTTTCTTTTATTTTTTTTAACCCTTACTTTCCGTCTTGGAGTCAGTACTGTGTATTGGCTCCAAGGCAGAAGAGTGGTAAGGGTAGGCAATGGGGGTCAAGTGACTTGCCCAGGGTCACACAGCTGGGAAGTGTTTGAGGCCAGATTTGAACCTAGGACCTCCAGTCTCTAGGCTTGGCTCTCAATCCACTGAGCTACCCAGCTGCCCCCTGTAGTAATCATTTTTAAAAGAGATTTCCTTCTATGTAGCTGAGGAAATCAATTTTATAAAAACTATCCTTTTTTCTAAACAGATCACATAGCCCATAAGAATTTAATTTAATAGGATTTGAGGGTTAGGATTGGACTAGTGATTATTGTCCTGAACTTCTGAGAGGATGATATTTCTGCTCTCAGAACAACTATCATAAAATTAAAATATAAATATGAAGTAGAAACCAAGCACTATGAGACCTCTGAAGAGGACAAAGTCATTTTCATGTGAATTTAGGAAAGATTTTACCAAATTGAAATCTGAGTGGTGACTAGAAGAAAAGTAAGGATTTCAATACTAAAGGTTAGAGTAAGTAGGTAGATTCCAGTTCAGGTATGAGGGATGGCTTGAACAAAAGTACAGCAGTGAAATTGGAGAGGTTGAGAATAGATGCTTGCATAGTCCATTTTGACAGCAGCATAGGGTTAATAGAAGGAACAGTAAGAAAGAAATGTCCTGCTCCTCTCTTTTTTATGGTGCAATAGAATTCTATCATAATCATATACCACAATTTGTTTAAGCTTTCCCCTATTATTGGACATCTCCTCAATTTCCAATTCTTTATTTCAACGAAGAGAGCTATGATACATATTTTGAAACATATGGATCCTCCCCAAGCCCAGATCTCTTTGTGAAATAGACCCAATAATGGTATTTCTGGACCTAAGGGTATACACAATTTTATAACTCTCTGGTTGTAAATCCAAATTATCCTCCAAAATGGCAACCTTTTTCTATTGATTTAAGTTAGTTAAATTATTTATGGGAAATAACGTAATGGTAGTTTCAATCTCACTCCTAATAGACAAATATCTGGAATAAGGTTGGGGTTGGGGTGGCATAAAGAAGCTAAGTTAGAGCAGATCATGGTTGTTTGACTTTCCTGAAGAGGTACTTTTGCTTACTGATTAGTGTAATTGGTGGCTGTCACTCTCATACCCCAAAGGACTATCTCTTCTAATTAGTAAATGGGCAATAATATGAGGTTTAGTGCTCACATGAGAACCTAATTTGTCTCATTTTACAAAGCCCTGGAGCTCATAGATAGATTATAGAAACCAATAATTTAGGATTTGAGCTGAGGTGGAAAATGTTTAGATTACTTTTCCCTAATAAAATATAGAGGATATGGTAGTATTACTTTGGTCAGATTAATAAGAGATTGAGAGAGGCCTGTGGGGAGGGAAGTAATTTGTGATTTAGTCAAAAGTTGGCTTTATGACCTTTGAGATCTCCTCTTACTCTACTGCTTTACAATTCTGCATTTCAGGTATCTTTTCTATTAAGTTCCAGTTTTGGTATTTAAAATGTTGAAAGTAAGGCACACAGCTATGGAATATAAATCATTTCCTCAGGTAATTTTTAAGGAAGTTTGGGATATAGGAGATTTATATAGAATGGAAATATATATGTTTGTGTATATATATATATATATACATATATATATATATTATGACAAAATAAAAAGAAAAATTAGAGAAAGTAATTCAAGAAGGTGTAAAGAGATTAGCAAGTAGCAAGACCTTCAGATTTTTCCAATTAAGCCACTATGAGAGAGGTTAAAGATAAATTGTATTCTTTATTCATTACATGCATATTTATACATTAAATAC
This sequence comes from Gracilinanus agilis, assembly GCF_016433145.1. Classification (NCBI taxonomy): domain Eukaryota; kingdom Metazoa; phylum Chordata; class Mammalia; order Didelphimorphia; family Didelphidae; genus Gracilinanus; species Gracilinanus agilis. The sequence goes on from NC_058134.1 coordinate 144,875,239, forward strand.
CAATCTTTGAGTTACCTTCTTTGCAAGAAAGATGGCCTTTTAAGATTAGGGTTATAGCACATTGCTTTATCAGGAGGAACATTCATTTCAACATCCCAGTCAGTAGCTATTTTATGGATAAATAGAATTTCGTATTCTTGTGACCATCAACAGGGCCATTTTTGTGACCATCTAATGATACTTACATATATTTTGGAATTTATTGATTTTGTTGGTACAAAATAAATGAGGCAGAACCCTATGAAAAGAATGCTCTTTAAACAAAACTATCAAAATCACTGACCAGAAAAGGAAAAACTTAGCATTCAAATTCATAAAGGCCTTTTTATTCATATTTATTTAAAGAACTAATTTACACTAGGATGAAAATTAATATACTTTACAATACTTCTAGCATAAATTTCTACCCATGTCAAAATTTTCCAGGACACATTTAGTGACCTGGGGAAAGACACCATAGTAAATATGAGGGCATTCAGAATATGTAAAAGCTCCAAGAATATCTTTTATTTATTATAGCATTCTTTGAATGTCAAATACTATTTTCTAATCATATGATAGAAAAGGAAAGTTAGCATTTTAAGAAAGCCTGAATTCAGTTAACAGTATCTTTATCCAATTTCATTAATTTTATTCATTATAATAATTTAGACAAGCTTTGGCTATTAACTCAGTTTTAGCATCAGCATTTACCAGAGGTCAGTCTTGGTTTTTGAACAATTAGCAGCTTTAATTCATTTTAATGTGTGAAACAAAAAGTATATCAGCATTCATAGTCTTTTCAATGCAATTAGTTGCCTCTCTATTATATGAGATTAGCTCTAATATTTTCCTTTTTCTGCAGAACTGACGATAAAACTCTCAAGGACTCATTTGTGTGTGTTTTTTGTTTTTGTTTTTGTTTTTTACAGACTTGAAGGTCTTTCAGGGTTTGCTGGTTCAGTAGCATTTTCCCCCTTTTTCCTTGACTATACCAGAAATGATGAGGTATCTACAGAAATCCCTGAAGACCCCTTGTAAAGGTGCTGAGATTGATTTTTGTGCTTTCTTTTTAAAAAAAGGATCACAAAAATTTCTGAGAGGTCTGTGTCTTCGGGCAGCTTAATATTCAACTACTGTCTATTCAGTTTTGAAATATTATGCTGCTATTGATATATTATGCTATTATTATCTCTGGAGAATGGATCTGGCACAGTTCTAGAAAGAAAATCAACTTTTAGTCATTTCTTTACAAAAATTAGAGTGTATTCTCAAAAAATACAAGACATTCTCATTTCACATAATATTTTATAGAAAGAGAATTACAAATAACTTTGCAAAAGAATTATAAAAATCATAATACAGAAATAAATGTATTATATGTAGCAAGCATATGTAAAATCAATCCATGGTTTCCTTTGGTATCTTTTCATTGTATAGCTAAAGACATTCTCCCTCTAATTTGCATGTGTACCTACCTGGAAGGAAGAATAAGAGCCCTTCTTTATTTCATAGGGTTCTGTAAAGATTAAGTGGCTGATATTTACTAACTGATATGATATGATGATGAAATGACCCCTTAGTGACAAGGACTTTTCATCTTAAACATTTGTATCTTCTTTATAAAAGGTAAATTAACAAAACTTTGAGAAAACATACTAGAAAAAATTAAAGACTGAAAGATGATGCATATTAGATTTGAGAATATTCTGACCATTCACAGAATTTTGGATTTCATTTTCTCTGTGTTATTGCTGTTAGCCATGTTATCCTGTTTTATTCAATGAATAATGGAAAAAGAAACTTGGAAAAGAAAGCAACAAAATATTATAAACAAGTCTGTTGTTTTAAAAAACTCATTTCCCTTCAAAAAGCATCTATTTCTATGTATAATTTGATTTCTTTATAAACTAAATTAACACTAATGTTTACAGGACAAAGGAATGTGATTCAGTTGTAAATGATCATTAACTGATTCTCTTCTAATCTTAGCTTCATTAATTTTGTGTGAAACTTTTAAGATCTGATGTAATTGAAATTGTCCATTTTATCTTTGTAAATGCCCTCTTTCCCTTGTTTGGTCATGAACTCTTCTGTACCCTTTCTTCTGAAAGATATTTTCTTCCTTGAATCTCTGATTGTTTAAAGTATGAAAATTCAATTTGTTTACAGTTAAAGATTTAATTTTTTTAAACCCTTACCTTCCATTTTGGAATTAATACTATGTTTTGGTTCCAAGGCAAAAGAGCAGTAAGAGCTAGGCAATGAAGGTCAAGTGACTTGCCCAGGGTCACACAACTAAGAAGTGTTTGAGACCAGATTTGAACCTAGGACCTCCCATCTCTAGGCCTGACTCTCCATCTACTGAGCCACCAAGTTGCCCCCAAAGATTAATTTCTAATACATTTTATTTATGTCTTTTGTTTTTACACCATATAGATTTCTTCTTCCATCTGTTGTCTTCTCCCTTCCAGAGAGTCATCAATTATTTAAAAAAAAAAATTTTGTTTTCAGATACTTGATTTTTTTAAGTGAGACCTTTTATTTGGTATTTGAGTTTAGCATTTAAAAATAAATGGAAATCTTGAGAAATATTAAGAAGGATGATGAGATGCCAAAGGCCCACCTTCAGCATTTCTACTCTAAGAGGCTTTTAAATTGACTAGGCCTGTATTCTGCAGAAGAAAATAATTTTTTTTAAGAAAATAGACAAAGAGAAAAAATATTCATAAGAAAACATCAGCCCATTGACAATTCTTATTTGCAGTGTCTTGCCTATGGAACTCATTCTCTGCAAAATAGTTTAGGGAAATTGTCTTCCCAAGTGCCTTTTTTTGGGGTTGGACTTGATCCCAATTATATTCCAGAATTTAATTTCAATTATTTTGTGGTTGTTATTTCTATTTGTATTTGTTGCTTATATTGGTTTTTCAGGTCCTATTATTTCTCTTTCCATCTGTTCATGTAAGTCTTTCTGTGTTTCTCTATATCCATTATGTTCATTATTTCTGATAGAACAGTGATATTTGATTATATTTACATGCCACAATGTATTTATAAATTATACATATAATTTATAAAAAATATATAGTCTTTCTTTTTGTCAGTGGCATAAAAGTAAACTATCTTAGGGGTAGCTGGGTAGCTCAGTGGATTGAGAGCCAGGCCTAGAGATGGGAGGTCCTGGGTTCAAATCTGGCCTCAGACACTTCCCAGCTGTGTGACCCTGGGCAAGTCAGTTGACCCCCATTGCCTACCCTTACCACTCTTCCACCTATAAGTCAATACACAGAAGTTAAGGGTTTAAAATTTAAAAAAAAAAGTAAACTATCTTGGTCAAAGTCAGCCCTTTTATCTGCATGATTTTAAATTGCATTCCACAATGGTGGTATCATTTAAAGATCCACCAACAGGTACGTTAGTGCCTGTCTGTCAAACACTATTTATTATGGTCTTTTATTATCTTTGGAGGAATGGGCTTATGAAGACCAGAGTTTAAATCTGGCCTTAGACACTTACTAGCCATTTATTCTGGGCAAGCCATTTAACCTCCATTTGCCTCAGTTTTCTCATCTTTAAAATTGGGAAACAAATAGCACCGACCTCACAGAACCGTAACGAGGATCAAATGAGATAATATTTATAAAGTGCTTAGCGCAGTGTCTTTCATATTGTAGCAACAATATAAATGTTTATAACCACCACCACCCTTCTCCTTCGGGTGTCTTTGCTTAGTCTTTCTGAAGAATTTTAAGGGGAAACGTATAAGCAGATGGTGAGGTAGGCAATGATTCTAATAGCAAAGTATAGGTCATTGCTTGAAAGTCTTTTAATAAAAGACAAAACTATCACTACATACAATACGATATAAAATACCATAAAGCATTTCTAAACTTAAGTTATTATTTTAAAATCTATTCGACAGATGTTTGATGTCATTAGGGTTATACTATAAACGACTTCAATTTACATACTGATTTCATGGTCTAAAATGTTTATCTTCTCACTGAGAGGGAAGTCCTTTCTCTGCTTCTTACTACTTAAGAGGGTTTTGAAATACTCAAATTAATTCCTATTCTGAAATGGACTAAGAAAGCTGTGTGTGAAAATAAAAGTCTTTTTTGTAAGTTTGTCATATTATTTGAATAGTAATTTTAACTGCGTTATACCTTTGTGGAAATTGCCTAAAAGATGCTAAATGTTACTTATATCTGATGATGAATATTTCAGAGGATCAGCAATTTATATTGGAATTTATATGGAAGTATGCTTGCTCACTTTCATGCCATAAAACTTCAGGGAAATATTGGTGAACCTTGTGCAAGGTCTCTGTGGCATTCCATTCCTTTCCTCCAAGATTTATTATCTCTCTACTGCCCCTTGAGTAGAATTAGCTATTTTAAAGGGTAAGGGTTTTTTGTTGTTTTTTTTTTTTAAAGAGAACAACCTTAGTTATTTTAGTTATTTTAAATATAAGTGTAGATATTGTCGTTTACTCATAGGACTAACATTAAACGTAAGCCTTCCCTGCCTTGGCATTTCAAGGTCTGCTGATGACTTATTTTCATTTAATTTACCTTGACTGAAAGTGAACCTACTTCATTTTAGTCAGGGTGAGTTGGTGAAGTCCCAATTTGGTTATCTGATGATTTATCTTCCTTTACTCAAATATACTCTGCAGAATATGGGACCTGGATATAGAAGTTCAGGTTCCTTTAATACGTAGTTTTAGACTCATGGGCAAGTCATTGAACTCTGTACTTCAATTTTCTCATTTCTAAATTGAGGGGATTGTACTAGATGGTCTCAGAGGTCCTTTAAAGTATCCAAAGTCTATGATTCTGGGCTCCTGCTTTAATTGTTATTTCCAATTTATCGTTGCTGTGAATACAATTTTCTGCTGTTAAGATGACACAAGATACCAATATAGAAGGAAATATTCGTACTCTGTTTTGAAATCCTGTAAACCACATACTCAGTGGTGATAATGCTAATCATTAGATTGCACTTCTTGAGACACATCTATAAGTAATGTGCAGATATCAGGTGATTCTTCACAACACCCCTGTGAGGGAAGTGGTTTTTCAGTTTTCTTGATGAGGCGTCTTACCCTGAAAAGAGAATAAGATCCTCAGTACCAGTAAATCTATTTCAGACTAAGACAAAAGGAATTCTTAGTTTCTTATCTTGTGTAAAGGCAGCAAGACATTCTACCTCCCAGTCAGGATTATTTTTAAATCTTCACATATAGACAAGTTTCGATATGTCTTTTTTGTCTTTGATAAGAATTATAGTTCAATTAAACTGAATTACAAACACCTTTACTTGAATAATTGATCCATAGAAAAGTGTCACAGGAGTTCATTTTTATCACTATTTCTTAATCATTACAAAAGGAGCTATTTTTCCCTTGTTTCTAAATTATTCGTTGTATTATGTCTTGATTTTTAATAATGTCTGTAATTAGATGAAGATATGTGCATGTACATATCTTACAAAAGACAGTGTAAGTATATGATGTATAGAGGATAGGCCTTAAAGTCAGAATGACTAAATTTTTAAGTCCTGTTTATGACAATAGAAACTCTCAGTGTCCCCAGATAGCTATCTAAATATATCAATCTGCATTCATGAAAGTTGTTTCTACATTGAGAAATGTTTCACTGAAATAACCAATTTCAAGTCATACTGTTTTGTTGAAATCCCAGACTGAGAACCTCTTGTCTTATACCCATGCTTTCCAAGCCCGGGAGTGGGGTGGGGATGGAGGGAAGGAGAGAGAGACAGAGACAGAGACAGAGAGAGAGAGAGAGAGACATTGACAGTATATAAGATTATTTTGCTTGATGTATCAGTAGTAGATATACCCCAAATCCTCAATATCTCATCCTATTTCTGATCATGCCTCACTCAACTCCAATTCCCTATTATTCTTGTCATCTACTTCTTTTGCTCATATTTATTTGTTGCTAAACAGAGCTGAAGGAAATCATGAAATCATGATGACTGGGTCCTCTATGAATTTGTCATCTAGTCTTAACAGGAAACGCCTTTAACCCCTCCCAACCTGATTTACTATTCTATTCACCCAAGAAGTTGCTCCAAACTTCATGATTTCTCCTCAAGCCTCCATAAAACCCCTCCACAACTCTCTCAGTTGAGGACTTTGCTTCATACTTCATTGAAAAAAAAATGCTGCCATTCAATGAGAAATTTCTTTTTTTCCCCTCTTCCTTATATTATTCAGTTTCTTGCTATTTCTTCTTTCAGTCCATTCTTAGGTTAATAACTGGCCTTTCTTGTCAAGGTAATGATTTCTATAAACAAAACCTTTAACCTCATTCTTTTCTGTTTTCTCTGGCACATCATCCTCACTATTATCTCTGCTATTATTTTCAAGATTTCCTTGTCTATTGACTTCTACTCCACTGTCTACAAATACTCTTGAGTCTTCTCCAACTTTAAGAAAAACAACCCTCATTTTCTTGCACTATTCCTATTCACTATTATCCTTTATATCTATATTTCTTGCATACTTAATGGCTAAACTCCTTGAAAGTCAGTTGCAGTCGATATCTCTACTTCCTCCTCTTTTTTTCTATATACTGCATCTGCTGTCTTCAATAGGTAGTGATCAATTGTCAAATTTAGTGGTCTTTTTTTTAACTTCTCATGCTTCTTGGTTCTCTTCTACATTTAACACTTGTTGATCATCTTTTCCTCCCCAGTATTCTCTTTTATCTCTCTTGATTCTCTTCCAGTATTTTGTCCATCATTTGTTTTTCAGTCTCTTTTGATGGTTCTCCATTCATATCATGGTAACTAACCATGGATGTACCCCAAGTTTCTGCCATGGGCATTATTTTTGATCAATATTTGCTTACTTGGTAATTTAATCAATTCCACCATTTATGCAGATGATACCCAACCCGAGTCTTTCTCCTAAACTACCATAGCAACTGCCTTTTAGACATCATAAACTGGATATCCCATAGACATCTTAAATCAATATATTAAAAACAGAACCCATTGTTTCCCCCCCAAATTTTTTTTATACTTTCATATTACAGTTGAGGGCACAACCCTCTTCCCACTTATCTACACACTCAATAGTGTTATCCTTAATTCCTCCCATTTAGTTGATCCCTCTAACCAATCCTTTGAAAAGCTTTTCATTTCTACCTTTACAACATCTTTCAGATAGGTTCTGTTCTCTGACCTCACACAGCCACCCACCTTTCCTGGACTGCAGCAGTAGTCTTCTAATGGTTCTCCTGGACTTTTTTCTCCTCCCTCTGCTCCATTTTCTCCTCAGTGGAGAAAATGATTGCTCTAAAATATTTCTCCCCACTCCAGTACATGCACCATTTAGTTGCCAAAGTGATTTTCCCCCTAAAGCATAGGGTTAATCTTATCATGCCCCCCCCCCCAATTTAATGACTTCTAGTAGCTCCCTGTTACCTTGGGATCCAATATACACACCTTTGTTTGGAATTTAAAGTACTTCCCTAACCTCTTTCCCTAATCCTTTCCTACCTTTCTAGCCTTCTTACTCTCTACTCACTTACATGAAAATAACAATGGCGATATAGTTCCTTGAAAAAGACACTTTATCTGTCATGTCTGTGCTTTTGACTGACTTCTCCCCATGTCTGAAATACACAACCCCTTAACTTCTACTTTTCCTTGGCTTCCTTTGAGAATCAGCTCGAATTGTAACTTTTCCAGGAGTTCCTTCTCAGTCCTTTAGCTGCTAGTATTTTCCCTTTTGAAATTACATCCTATCTTTTCTCTATGTATCTTCTGTACCTTTAGGTTTTTTTTTAACATGTAGGGGCCTTTTTTTGGTCTTTCTTTGTATTCCCTGCTTTTAGCACAGTAACTGGCACATAATAAGTGCTTAATAAATCTTGTCGACAGGCCTGTACCACCAACTAACAATGACTTTGGGGGGAAAAAAAAAGCAAAAAACCTGTGCTGTTTCCTAGGACAAGTAATCAATGGATTACATCTTGACCTCCTTTACCACCTTCCCCTAGTTTCTTACATTTTCTATCTAATGTACAAAGGAGAAAACTTGGGGTTATTTACCTTGTCCTTGGAGGATTTCCAAGTAGTCAGGGCCTGTAATTTAATAGGGACTTTATTTACTAAATGATATTGAATACAACTAGATCATACCTCTTAACTCATATTTAGATACTATTTCATGGTTACAAAATGCACATGATTTTATTTGGTATTTTGATGAGTAATTATAGACTATATCTGTGTAGAGATTACTTACCCACATTGAAAAAGTACTACATATTTCATAGTATCTCTTCAATATCACCTTAACCCAGAGAAGTTGTTAGTAAGATTGTTGCTGTCCCTTTTCCTTCCAGAAAAGGAAAGTGAAGTTCTTATAACTTAAGAGGCTTGCCCAGCATTATATAAGTCATAAGTGGTGAGATTTCATCTTGAATTTGTCTCCTGACTCCAATTCAAGTGATTTTTCCTCTAGTCTAGATTACTTTACTAGATTTTCAAAGATCTCCTTATTGAAATTTTTCATTGCCTATGTGATACTGACCTCCCAAAATTGGGTAAGAAAACTAATATCCTAGAAAAATCTTTAAAATATAAAATGTTCATAATAAAATAGATAAATACATATAGCAGAATCATTGAGGATCATAGAGGAATATGACAGGGCTATTCCCATAGGGAATATAAACAAATAGTACAACTTAATTATAAGGAAGAATTATAAAGTAATCCTTTTTTAAAAAATCTTCTAGCATTGACTCTGACTTTTATTATGTAGAACCTGGAGAGAATATAGGAAAGAACTAACAGTTATCATGAAAGGTTTGGGGAATATATTTTTTGTTGACTAATGAAATGCTGATTCTTTAAGCTAAAGAAGAGGAAACAGATTTGATTTGATTCAAAAAAGAAATATTTGATTATATTCTTTAAATTACTCATCTAGGCTGATTTCCCTCTACATTATATGTAAGAGGGACATTGTATGGGCAGAGCTGTCCTCTCAATCTTCTTTAAACCTTGAGGCTTAAAATATGGTAGAATTGATTGAAAAAATTATTCCCCAAAACATATTGCATATCTGTCTGTCACATATCATTAGGAGTGGGATGGGTTAGATGCTCTTTTGATGGTATTACGATTCCGGCAAAAGAAATCAACTATCAGAGAATCATTTGAAAAAAAAAATAATAGATTACCTTTTTCCTCTTTTTTTATGAATGTGTGTTTTCTGGCCCCCTTTTACTTTCTTCTCACTAGAAATCATGGCATCTTAGTTTCTGTGAGGTCTCATCAAATTTAAGAACAGATGACTATAATCTACAAAGCATAAAATTGTGGAATATGATAATAGGAATCTTTGTTCAGGTATATTCAGTTCAAAAAGTGACATCATTACTTTGAGGGAACTATATCCCTGAGTATAACATTATCAAGATCACAAATGTCCCTCTTCCTTGAAAAAGGATTTATCTGTCTTAAAACAGTTACTTTCCTCCATAATATGGTAGGTGTGATAAAAATGGAGAAATAAAAATACAACAACAGGTTTTAAAGTTAAAAATTTACTCAATTGGTTGTTTGGTAAAGCTGTCCCCAGAGAAACTCTTCTATAAACATATTATTCAGGGACCTCTTTCCAGAATAGAGGTCACTCATTGTTCTTGAAGGCAATATCGAATGTCAGACACAGTCCTTTCCTCGAAAGCTTTTCAGCTGGCTAGGTTATGCCAGAATGTATATCCTGGTGGAAGAGTCTTTGAGAACTAGAGGTTACTTCTATCCTATAATATATCTTTCCATATAACATGATAAAACTATCATCAATCCACAAATATTTATTAAACATCTTTGTATGAGCCAGGTACTGCACAGTGCCTGACTCATAAGAGGCACAGAAGAGACATAAGACAGTTCTTGCCTTCAAGGAACTTATAGTGTAAGGATATACATGCAGGGAAAGAAAATCTGAATGACATAGAAGAATGACATGAAGAATGTAAGATGGGTGGAAATGAAAAAAAATGTCACTGAAACACAGCTGAAACATTAAAATAGATCTCTGAGCTCAGAAATTCACATGTTCCCTCCAATGATAAAGATCACAATCTTTAACCATACTTGTTTTCTTGGAACAGGCCTTAGTTAGTCCCTGGGTGGTTAAAGTTTAATAGTGGAACAAAGGAAGACCCTTATGGTCATTCATCCATTAACAACTGGAGATTTATTTAGACATAGCAGAAAAAGGCTCTTCAACAAAGATAAGTATTGAGGACACCTAAAATTTATTCATGTGAGTGAAGTTCTCTTGCCTAAGTTGCTTATGATGATCTACCAGGCAAATATTAAGCAACCTGGAAATTTGTGCTTGGGCGACAAAGCTGAGTTTGACACTTTAGCCCTCATTTGTAAAATGGGGGTAATAATAGTACCACTTTAGAAGATCATTATGAGTTATGAATGAGCCAAAGTATGCAAAGCATTTTGTAAGCATTAAAGTGCTATATAAATATGAGTTATTATTGCTAATAGTTAAGGGATAAATGTACTTAAGCAGGCATTTTGGGGAGCCCCATTTCACATTTCTTTTTCTGAAAGTAATACCAGAGGCCGTGGCACAAAAATAGTTTCATGAATCAGGCAAATATTTTCTATTTTTGTTGCTGAATTTACTCTTTCCAAAAGAATTTTAAAGTTTTTTTTAAATATCTGAAACCTACTGACCTATTTTGCTTTGACATATGAATTTGAGTGTCAGGGAATGTACCCTGACAACATGACTAATGACTGATCAGACCAACCAATATTTGGCAGAACCTTAGTTTAATGGTATATGCCCAAAGACATATACCCACATTGCACATAGTTTAAAGATTCTGAAATCTGATTTTCATTGTCTCCCTACAGCTATTTGATAACTTATGTTCTAGCCTTGAAATAACATGTGGCACTTTTGTGGCCTGTTATATATTGCATGATACATCTTCTGGAAAAGTGTCAGGTTACAGGACAGATTTAGATGAAGAATAGTCAGATCCCCTAAATATAACCTCGGTACTCTAAAAACATGAATGAAGGAGTCGTGTATTTCTCCATTTTTGAAAAGTTCTAGGATCTCAAGATCATATTTATAGATCTGGAAGGCTCCCAGAGGTCATGTAGTCCAGTGTCCTCAAATTAGGAAACTGAGGCCTAGAGAGAACTCTAAGATCACACAGGAGATGTAAGAAGCAGACTTGGGGCTTGCATTCAAGATTTCTGAATAGTGAGCCAGTTGTTTTCTCCACTGCAACATGGGGAATAGTTCAATTAAACAATAAGGCACTGCTAGGGTTTCAAAAACAAACTAGACGCTAAGAGTTTCAAAAATAAACTCAAGAACTCTTTCTTTCCCTTTAGGAATTTTATATTCTATTAGAGGAATACAACATGTTCAAAGATAAGTAAATAAAAGACAATTTGAGCCGGGTAAGTCCACTAACAACTGTGGTGAAGGAGGGATTAGGAAAGAAAGTTAATGAATCTCAAAAGTAAAGATGAGGAGACAGTATGTTCTAGGAATGGAGTTTTGGGTTTTAGAACTATCTGACAGTTTTATTTAGATTGCAGAATGCAAAAAGGGTAGAAACATGAAATAAGCCTAACACTTAGGTAGTGAAGGCTTAAAATGGCAAGTTTTCTTCTGGTGATACATTTCCTTGTAAATTTCCCCAGTGAAGGCTCTTCCTCTTTCCTCTCCATCATCTCTCAGGAAAAACAAGGAGAATCTTCATTCTACTTCTTCCCACTTTGACTTTAAGGTAATTATTCTACCACCATCACTTAGTGACTTCTCTTTTGATTGCACCATTTCCTTATTCCTGTTAACTTTTGACTCCTAGGCTATTGCCCTACTTTGTTCACTTTCCTTATCTGTTTTCTTTCCTGACTTAAATTTCAATAATTTTTCTTGTCATAAGTGAACCTATTTCAGTCATACAGCAGTTATGTGCTTGGAGACAGGAATCTGAAGGCCCAATATCAGAACCTAGCTAATAAATAAAGATTAATCACAAAAGTTGACAGCATCTTAAGAACTCTGATCAATGCAATGATCAACCATAATTCCAGAGAACCATTGACATTTTTCAGGCTGTGCTAATGCAGGACTTTGTTTTATTTGATCACACACATAAACACACACACACATATATATGTTCAAATAGCTTTTTTTTTTTCATTGCAAGGATATTAAGAAAAATAAAATGTTTATTAATTGAAAAAAGTCGATAGTGCTTTCTAATTTGAGAAAGTAGTTCAGAAGCTTAAGAAAGAAAATAAGCAAAATGGTTTTAGAAATTTTTGAAATCCTAAATTGTTTTTACTTTCTAAATTAATTTCAAAATAATATGTACCTAATGTATAATTCCTTTATCACATCAACCTTGGTGACCCCTTCACTATCTCACTATAGCCCTCCTTTGGCATGGCTATACCTTGAAGGATTTTTTCATCATCTGAAAGTGTCCTACTTTCCAGATTATGACCATAAACTTCCTTGCTTCTTTTGTTTTTTTTTTAAGAAAAATTTAAAAGCACCTTTTATTAGTGTCTTTTGTCTTTATTAATCATATTTATTACTGAAGAAAAAAAACAAACGAACCTTTCTCTACCTTCCTTTAAACTGAAGCTTCCCTTCAGATAAAGATACAAAATGTTAATACAGTTCCTGGTGTTTTGCTATTACACAAAGGAAAGCTATAATTATTTTTGTTTCTATCTTTGTCTTTTTTGGAGTATATACCTAATAGTGAAGTCACTTTGTCAAAGGATGCAAAGTTGTACATTTTTCGCATCTTTAAAATTGATAACCTGATTATTCTAAGGTGCTATTGTTATCATGTCACTTCATTGTTCAAAAACTTTTAATAACTTTTCATTATGTAGCCAATAATATTTTAACTGAAAGACTTTGTTGATTTGATCTTAGTCTACTTTTTTAATCTTACACCTTACTCGTGTACAAATATTCTGTCCTCCTCAACCTGAATTGTTCATAAGCTCTTTGATAAAGGCACTCTATCTCCTTCTACATAACCCCAATGATTCTTAAAGCAAAGTCTTGTATAGCACACATGCTCAGTGAACATTTGTTTAAAAGGTTCTTGGTTTGAATTCTGTCTTTAAAAGTGCCAGAGCTAGTTGGGCAGTTGGTTAAAGTAGGTTATTCATGAGTAATGAGTTAGACTTTCCCATTAAAGTTTATTTATTTAAATTCCTCTAACATATTTTAGGGAAATATATTAACTAAATATATGCCACTCATATATTTTTAAAGATTGGATTGGAGCTTTTTAAGTTTATATTTTACCACCAAATTTCAATCTCATTTTTTTAACACAGCTTTCTGATGAAATGACTATATGGCTACTGTTAGATATATACACAACAATGCAGATATATGAATTAATTCAATTAGAATGCCAGATGATTTTTTTACTCAATAAAGTAATATACTATAGACTTCAAATACATATATATATGTATATGTATGTATATATGTGTATATATATGTATATGTATGTATGTGTATATATACATATCATAAAAGGAAACAAAAAAGATTACATAGTCCCATTCTTTTATAATTCATTAACTACTCATGGAAAATTTTAAACGTCTAAGACAAGTTTATAACTTATATTTGAATATATGGTAAGTAGGTAACAATATTTTCCATAATATTTGTAAGTCAGTCTTCATAGTTTAATTTGTTTCTCTAATTCACTTATGGCCTTATATTTGAATTTCTGCAGAATTTCTTCCAGTTAGTTACAATAAACATTAAACATTAGTCATATTGTATTTATTGTTGTTTCAGTACTGAACATGGACTTCAGATAAATCAAAAGGTTTTTACCCAGTCATGGATAAAGATGGATCTCAAATTTAACCAAATTTTGTTGTTACTATTTGTTGGTAAAATAGCATTGCACATAAAAAAGGAAAGAAAATGTTATACTGTTTTTTGGGGGTAGAAAAACTTTTTTTTTTCTTACTGGACTTAGTAAAGTGAAACATATATGCTTAATTATAGGCCAGTGAGACTAACTGAAAATGAGTTAAGGTTACCAAACATTCATTAAAGACCACCACATTCAGATAATAAGAGGTAGAATATTAATAAGTAAGTAAGCATGTATTTTCACATTCGGTATATCTAATATGTTGCTAGATAATATAAGAGCTGCATGAACATAGAACATTTTCTTTTACCTCAGTTTAACACATATAAACATAATAAGGCCAAATCAGCTATTTAATTTTGATGACCAACTAGGGAGCTCTCAAGATTAATCTTGTCTCCAAGGCTAGAAACATTGGCACCATCTTTGCTTTATTCTTCCCTTTCATTTCAATACTTTGCCCTGAAGTATTATTGGTTCTTCCTTTAAAATTCATCTTGGATTTGAACTTTCACTTAATAATCACCATCCTAGTTAAGACTTTTGTTACTTTTCTTTTAGACACTATCTAAACTTCCTAACTGGAATTCCTTCCTTTGGACTTTCCCTTGCTCCCATCTATCTTGTATTATTATGACACATTGATTTTCCTAAAACACTGTGTGAGACAGCAATCACTCTTTAATAAGGCATAGATGGTATGGGGCAAACTACACAGAATATACAAGACCATTGAGGAGAAGGAGGAGTACTGAAGTAGAAGGTATGGGTACAGAGATAGATGGTGGTGGAGGAAGGCAGCCATTGTGGGGAAGAAGATGAGGAAATGGAAAAAGAGTCACTCCTGTCACTGTCGATTAGAGTTGAGAACACTTAGTAGCCTGGACCCTGATGGGGTTGGAAGAGTGCTCAGGGGAACAAGAGTTTAGGGTCTCATTTTAAAGATTTTTTCTGGGGGGTTGGTCTAACACTCTTATCTGTGTCACCTCAGGGTTCGTTCATTACTACATCCAAATCATCTCAAAGTTGTCGGTAAAACTTTAAAGTTAACATATCCATGTCATCTCAGTTATTCGTTCCTGTCAGTGTTCTGCTGACCTTCCTGTGGATGTCTGGAGCTTGCCTGAGATTTACTTGTCATAATGGAACCAAATGGCCCTGACAAGAAAGCTTCCTTGGTTCTCCCAATGGAGCATGATTACCAGGATATGATTTTTGGTTAAGATTATTTGTAAGTCATGTTGCTTTGCTCTTTGGGATCATTTTCATATGGTTTCCAGGTTCCCCTCTGAAATCTTACTTCCTGCTTTTGCTGCTTTATACTGACTACTTATAAACTTACTGTATTTACTAGAAGTGGAGGGTTGGTTGAGGGACCAGAACAACAACAACAACAACAACAACAACAACAACAACAACAACAACAACAACAAATTAACTCTTCTCTGCTTGCATTTCAAGACCTTCAATAATCTTTCTGTCCCTTGTCCTTAATTGCCAAAATTTATTTCTCATTCTCACTTTTCTGAAGATTTGTCTGTTTACATAATAATAATAACATTTTCGAGTACTTAATTGTTCTGAGTTTTATGTACTTTCATATTTCTTCCCAATCATAGCATGAGTTCCTTTAAGTCAAGACTATGCATTTCTCATAGGTTTTAGCACAATATGAGCTCTATAGGCACCTATCAGTCAATACAAGCATTTCTTTGGGACCAACTATATATTAGGTAATATCCAAAGTCCTAAGAATAGAAAGAAAAAAAGGAAAAACAATCCTTGCTTTAAAGAAATTTACATTCTATTGGAGGAAGCCACATTTCACATATTAAGTATGCACAAGAAAAATCTGAGGTAATTTCTGGTGAAAGGCACTACTTCCTGCCTGTATAAGAAAGCTGTCATGTAGGCATGGTCATTTTGACTGTGCTTTAGGGGAAACTAAGGATTTTAAAGCTAGGTATGAGAAGGTGGTTCATTTTAGGCATGAAGGGCAAGTATGAGGGTAATGGAATAATATGTGTGAGGAATAGCAAAAAAATGAGGCCTAATTCTTAGGTTTGTTGTTCAGTCATTTAAGTTGTGTCTGACTTTATGACCTCATTTAGAGATTTCTTGGCAAAGATACTGGAGAGTGGTTTGTCGTTTCCTTTTACAGCTCATTTTTCAGATGATTTTTACAACTCATTTTATTAATGCAAACAGAGTTAAGTGACTTTTCCAGGGTCACATAGCTAGTCATTGTCTGATATAAAATTTGAACTCAGAAAGATGAGAGTTCTTGACTCCAGTCCCATTACTCTATCCACTGTGTCACCCAACTGCCCTCTCTAATGAATAATATTGTATAGTAAAACTTGAAAGGAAGATTAAGATCAAGTTTCAGGGGGCTTTAAAGACAAAAAAATATTTGTTTTTAGAGATGATAGAGAACAACTGGAGTAATTCAGCAAGAAAGTCATATATTCAGACCTTCGCTTTCAGAATATCACTTGGGCAGTTGGGAAGAAGGTAATGCAGGGATACAAATCATAAGGTATTACAGTAGTCCAGGCAAGAAGTAATGAAAGCCTGTACAAGAGTTGTTGGAAAGAAGGGAACAAATGTGAGTCATGTTGTGGAGGTAGATTGAGAAGTCTTAGAAAACAATGCAATATGTAGGGTGAAAAAGACTAAGGAGCCCAGGATGAAGCTGAGTTTGCAACCTATGTGTTGATGGTAGCAATATGTTCAGAAACAGGGAAAATTGGAAGAGGGGAGGATTGGGGATCTGTGAGAGAGGTAGTGAATTCTGTTTTCAACATATTAAATTGTAGCTGTCTATAGGGCATATAGTTGGAAATGACTAATAGGCAGTAGTTGATGTGGGAGTGGAGCTCAGGAGAAAGTCTAGGGCTGGATAATCTATAACTGGAACTTAGTCTCATAGATATGATCATTGAACTCATGGTCAGTGATGGGGTCATCAAAAGAGAGACTATGGGAACAGAAGAATATTCCGGATAGTAATAAAAAGTTAAGTTAGTGGTCCTTACTGATGGTTGATGCCAAACTTTTCAAAGGAAGATGCTGCTTAAAGAGAACCAATGCCCCTCATTTCTGAAACATTTTGACTTGAATATTTATATGCCTGTAAGGTGGCCATTAATGGATTAGTACAAATTGTTCCTTATATATATCAAGTAAATATTTGTTGATTAATTTGATTCAGAGAAGGAGAGTGATCAATAGGACTGAATTACTTGGGAAATATTTTAAAAGACAGAAGACCTTGAGCTGGCTTCTTTGCAGAGGAGGGAGGAAGGCATGTTAAAAAATAGCTTCAAAAGAAACAGCATTTCTTGCTTTAGATTTCAAGGTATTCATGCCCGCACTCTGTCAAATGGTATTGGAGTATCATATTGAGGGCACCACATTATTTTTGGTAAGCTTGTATTGTGATGAACCTGTCTGTAAGTAAAAATTGAACATAAGGAACTGCTGATTTAGGAAGAATAATTAAAAGTTTTCTTTTTCTCTTTTAAGGAATCCCATGATACAACTGCATATGTGTAGATTCAGGCTTATAAGCTTTGTTCTTTTATTCAAATAAAATAAGATCAATAAATATTTACTGAGGCCCTACTGTTATTATAAGAACATGAAAGACATGGCTTTCTTTTTAGTTCCCCTTTCCTTTTTTTCCTGCTATTTCAGATGATCCAGGAGGTTATCTTCTTTACATATCCTTTACTTGTGTTTGTGGAAACTCTTAGGAATTAGTTGTTAGAACAACCATAAGAGAAAAACATACACAATATAAAGATTTTTATTAAATTTATCCTGAATGGAAAAAATTAACCTTTTACAATGAATCAGATAATAAAGGATAACCTTCTCATTAAGTAAAAATATATGAAAAGTATTCAAATATGGCTCGAGAAGGATGACTACCGTCTGGAACAAATGTTAGCCTATGCATTTAAAAAAGTCCGTATTGCAAAATGTATGAGATCCAAAATTCTTAAATGTGACTACAAAGTAACATATGTCAAATTTATGCCTCAATTTATCACATTACAGCAAAATTGAGTCAATATATAATTAATAGGTAATGAAGAATAGGCACTGGACCAAGAGTTGCTTTTACTTTTGCAACAAACAAAAGCTCAATTATTCCTCTCCTGAGTAAGATTGCTTATTTTCTTTCCTTTCACCTGCTCCAGCCTGTGTGTGTGGGAGGGGAGAATGAGGAGATTAGGAGGGCATGGGGGGAGAAGGGCTGGGCAGGATAGAATGAGGAGATATTGGGAACTGTAGAGAGGCAGAAGTAGAGTGGAATCTTAAAAGAAATATTCATGATAAACTTATTTAAGTATTCGTATCAGAACATAAGCTCTGCTTTCAACAAACTTATTCCCTTTAGAAATATTTGTTTGTTCTTAGCAACTATTTATGTAAGGAGGCTTTACTTTTATTTGTTGAGAAGTAGACATTTGGGCTACTTCACTGTCTTATTACAGTCCTCCCATTAGTGGGCAGTGCAAATTTATTGACTCCTCGGCACTGACCTGTACTGCTTTAGAAAGTCCCTGAGTAGATTCTTCTCAGAGTCTCTGTGGGATTTCTGTGGATACACACAATGCAAATGCATTTCCCCCAACATGAACAGATTCAAATAGCCTGGAAATGTGCCAGCTTTAATTTTTTGACACATTTCAAGATTAGAATGTCAATGTATGTGGAGAGACAGAGTAGAGCCTCAGTGCCACTGTTCTGGGACCTGCAACTGGGAGATGTCAAGCAGACGGAGCTGTAAATGATCCAGTGTGAGTGCTTTACATACTGATGGGGAAATGTGGGTATCTTTTCATGTCTGCACTTTGTTAATTTTTGAAACTGTTATAGTGTTACTTTTTTTCCATTGGGAAATGGGCAAGAAAAGCTATTCTCTCTCTGTTCCTTGCTCTTGAGAGAAATGTCTTTTTGCTTAAAGACTGGTCTTTGAATTCAGACTTGCAAAACAGGAAATGAGAACCAGAATAGCAATAGTGATAGATGCCTATTTTGCTAATTGCAATTTAGCTGCTACTGTAATTTTAAATGAATTTTAAGAAGAGTCCAACAGTCCTCTAAGGTATAGCAAGTAACCTTCAGTTTATACTGTTAAGGGATTGGTGAATGATATTTTGGGAGCACTGTTAATATATTAGTGTAAATGAATCTAACAATATGCTATAAAAAAAGCATATAAAAAAGCAGAAGGGAGGGATTAGTGAGAGAAACATTAAATTGAGACTCTCCATTATTAACTACATTCATCAGCCCAAATTAGTAGTAATAAAGTTTTTAGAGAGATTCATAAAGTAAAGTACCAATAATTAAAAACCTTTTTAGTCATCTTTTAAAAAAAATTAGTTCAAGGGTTTACTACATAGGATCAATTTTTACCTTGTTTCTTAAATGAATGTTTTATTATTTCTTTCAAGGTAATAATTATAACTTACATTTCAATAAAGTATCCTTGATCAGAAAATTGAAGATTTTTTCTCTATTGGAAAATTGTGCATAATGACTATGTCACTTATTTTTTCCCAACTTAAATTGACATATTGGCTCATAATTTGCCTTACTCTGAATATAACTCTCTTCTGGAGGAAAAAAGTTGCTCAAATGAAAGTAACTTCAGTGTGTAGGTAGAAGCCAGATGGAAGAAATGATTTTGTACAGTATCCAATATTTTTGGCAGGATAAATTAAAAATATTCATTATCAAGTTTTTTGCAGGTTTCCTGGAAGTGATAGGGAACATTTTTAGAACAACATTAGGTGTAGTTTGCTTTAAAGATGACTGCCATAGATCCTGGGATAGACATTTATAAATTATAATTTGCACTTATCCTTAAGGTCACCCATTGTCTCTTCTCTTTCTTTCAATCTGTGGCTTCTTTGCCCATTATAGAAAATATCTAGGTTAAGGAGCACAGGTGCCCATTAAGGGCCAGACAAGGATTTGTTGCCAAGGAGGGAAACAAGGCCAGAGATTGATTAGTTAAGCAGTGACCACACAGAACTATAACTCCAATGACTATCCTCAGTCTAGGATTCTCTGTGAAAAAGAATGCACTGGATAACTGATATCTTTAGCAAAAGGTAAAAAGTGAAACCCAGTTTCAGGATATCTTAAGACACGAGAGATCACTAAATGATGAGGGTCTAGATCAGAGACTGTCATATACTTTGGGCACTGCAGACAAGTAATCATTTGCAGGAGGGCTATAGGATACTTTGCAGAGACTCAGTCATGGGAAAGAAAGTTAGATACCCAAGAAAGCTGAATAGAAGGCCTGAACCTAGTCTTGCAACTGAGTACAAGAGAAGGAATCCATCTCTGAACTAGGCAGGAAAAAAAAAGAGTTGCTAAAGGGATTAATTTGCCAAGGTGAGATTGTGGCAATAGTAGATAAGCTAGAGAGCAATTGTCTACTTGTGTCTTTCCTGCCTAGGGTTGGGAATGGTCTGAGAATGTCAGCTGGGGTTGACTTAGTAGGTGGGAGTTATGTAAACCTAACTGCTAAATTTATTTTTTTTTAATTTCAATTTTTAAACGCTTACCTTTTGTCTTGGAGTCAATACTGTGTATCGGCTCCAAGGCAGAAGAGTGGTAAGGGTAGGCATTGGGGGTCAAGTGACTTGTCCAGGGTCACACACCAACTGCTAAATTTAAAAGGGTACATGAATGTTGATCTCCAGGCAGGCCATTATAATAAGATCTAGCTAGCCTAATTGAACTTCTCCTGTTCCCTCCATATTTGATTTAGACACTAAAATTTCTGGGCAGTTAGTAACATCGGTTATCTCTAATGATTGCTGTTGTTCTAGATCTTTAAAATTTACTTAATACTCCATTTAACTGGTCCATCCACACTGAATAAAAATGTTGAAAATGTTAGAAGGGGTTTCGGGAAAGAACATAGCATCTTTGTAATCAGATTTAAAAACCCAAAATTCCTGTGTCGTGTAAACAGTCAAGTCTTTTATAGATGACAATTTGTGTGTGTGTGTGTATGTATATATATATATATATATATGTATATATATATATATATCCAGTTTCTATTTTTTCCAAAGAAGAAGAGAAAAAAATCCACGAACAGGAAAATAATTTGGCAAATACTTGTGTCTTCATTAGATAAGGGTCTTATCAGGTCAGATTTATGTTCTCTACATCATTTAAATAAAAGTTTCAAAAGGTCTCTGGAAGAAGATGCTTCCATTAAATTCCTTACTCTTTGAAATCTCTTTACAGGGAAAAGACTACTAGTTGGGAATCCTTCCTTGAAGTTGCATTTGACAGCTAATTTGCTCACATAACAGCAAAATGCTTCTTTTTTCTGCTTCAAAATTTAAAGTGAGGGGGAAAACCTTGTGTTATTTCTTTTATAATGAACTGTAACTATAACAAATCCTTGGGATAATTGATGAATTGCATCCACGTAAAAAGAATTCAGGTTGCTAAATAAAAAAAAAACAAACAAACAACAAACGGTACTTGTGACAAATGGCAGTTCAGTCCTGGAATTGCATTCTGTCATTTTTCTCAAGAATAATACAGAACATTATGATAAAATGAAAAGCAGATCAGCAGACGACATTCCTTTAAAAGAGCTCTACAGTTTATTTACCATAAACGGAACCCAGTAATGATAACTTAAAAGTAACAGAATTCAGTGCCACAGTACATCAAATTGACTTTATCTTAAAAATCTTATAAAGTGTTGTGGAAGCTAGCAAATCATACAAATTTGAAGCAACTCACATTTGTAAGCACTTTTTAGTTTACAAAGAACTTTCCCTATAACAATTCTGTGGGAAATTAATACAAACATCATTATCTTTATTTGAGGGAAATAGTCTCTGAGATGTAAAGTAATCCATCCAAGGGCATCAGAGACAGTGAGTGTTGATGCAAGACCTCAAGTCCAGGTCTTTGTACCTACTTCACACCTGGTTCTCTTTGCCATGCCACCTGTCATTAGCACTTTATTTTATGATTTATAATCAGCATTTAATATTCATAGAAAGCACATAAGATCCTTAAAAACATGATCCCTGTAAACTTAAAACATTTAAAAAGCATTTAATTGATTAAGAATAATTTAGCTGTCTTTACTTCTAGAATGCTTCACCTCCTCACCTCCACTTCCTAGTTTTCCCCCGACTTCCTTCATGACTTAAGAATAAGTTCAAATCCTACATACTCGAGGGGAATTTTCTTGGCTGGCCCATCAACTAAAGATCTCTCCTTATCAGAATGCACTCACATTGTTTATATATTATTGTATCTTTATAGTTGTTTATATAGTGTCTCCCCTATTAGATTGTAAGGGTCTCATTTATTTTATTTTCCTCAATTACATACAGATACAAATTTTAATAATTGTTTCTTGACATTTTGGAATCCATTTTCTCCTCTCCTTTCTTTACTCCTCCCCAAGATGGCAGATAATATGACATAGATTATACCTGTGCTATCATGCAATACAGATTTCCATGTTTGTCATATTGTGAAAGAAGATATGAAGGAAATGAAATGAAAGAATGGTAGGCTTCAATTTGCATTCAAATTCTATCAATTTCTCCTATGGCAGTGGATAGACTTTTTAGTCATGGGTCAAATTGTCTTGGATCCTTGTATTGCTAATAAAAGTTGAGTTGTCCACAGTTGACCACTGTACTTTATTGCTGTTGCTGTGTACAATGTTCTCCAGGGTCTGCTCACTTTACTTTCCATCACTTCATAAGAATGTAAGCTCCTTTACACAACACATAATAGCAAATGATTGGAGTAATTTAGAGTTTGATAAACTCAAACATCCAAACCTTTGTCCCAAGAAATCTCTATTTGACAAAAGCTGCTGGGAAAACTGGAGCAAGGTATGGCAATGAGTGGGGGAAAACCAACATCTTGTGTCATATACCAAAGTCAGGTCAAAATATGTACATAATTTAGACATCAAAGGGTTTACCAAAAGTAAATAAGGAAAGCATAAAAGAGTTTATCTGCCAAATCTATAGATATGGGAAGATTTTATGACTAAACAAAAGACAGAGAGCATTATAGGATGTAAAATGAATCAATTTTGAGTATATTCAATCTTTGAATTTTGATTATATTAAATTTATAAGTTTCTGAACAAACAAAATCAATGCAACCAAGATTAGAAGGTGAAAGCAGAAATCTTGGATAAATGTTTATAAAAAGTATCTGTGATGAAGGCTTTATTTCACAAATGTATATAGAGACCTGAGTTAAATTTATAAGAAGTCATTCCTCAGCTGATAAATGGTCAAAAAATATGAACAAGACAGTTTTCAGATGAAGAAATTAAGGCTATCTGTAGTCATGTGTAAAAATGCTCCATATCTCTCCTGACTAGTTAAATGCAAATTAAACCAGTTCTGAGGTACCACCACATATCTCTCAGATTGGCAAAAGAAACAGAAAAGGAAAATGATAAATTTTGGAGGGGGAGTGAGTAAATTTTTGCCTCATTAATGGAGTTGTGAACTGTTACACTTAACATTCTGAAAAACAATTTGGAACCATGTCCAAAGGGCTTTAAAAATGTACATACCCTTTGATCTAGCAAACCACTTCTAAGTTTGTATTCCAAAGAGATCCAAAAAAAGGGAAAAGGTTCTATTTGTACAAAAATTTTTATAGCAGCCTTTAGCTATAGTTAAAAACTGGAAATTTAGGGGACCTTTATCAATTAGGGAATACCTGAAAAACTTGTGGTATCTTACTCTAATGAAATATATTATTTGCTATAAGAAATGATAAATATAATTTCAGAAAAACCTGGAGAGACCTATATAAACTGTTCCAAAGTAAAGTGAGCAGAATCAGGAAAACACTGTACATAGTAACATTGTATGAAGAAAAATTGTGAATGACTTGGCTATTCTTAACAGTAAGTCCTCAAAGGCTCATAATGAAAAAATGCTATCTGCCCCCAGAGAAAAACTGATAGTCTGAATACATCACTTTCTCTTTCCATTTATTTAACTTTGAGTTCTTTTTCACAAAATAATTAATACTGAAAAATGCTTTACATCATTGAACATGTAAATTTTATATTAGATTTCTTTCTATTTTGGGGCGGGGAGTAAAAAGGTGGGGGAGAATCTGTCTCCAAATTTTAAAAAATGAAAGTTAAAGTTGTTCTTACATGTAATTGAGGAAAAAATAAAATATTATGAAAAGTACAACCCCCTGGCATTAAAACCCATTCATTCCCCCACAAAAGAATATAAAATTCTTAAGGACATGAATGGTGGTTTTGATTTCCTTTGTATCCTTAGAAACAGTGCCTTTTACAGATGAGGAAACAGCATCAGAGAATTTAAGCTTTTAGTTTCCTTTTCTGTAAAATGATGATAATAATATCTTCAATATTTCAAAGTGTTGTACAGAGGTTCAAACGTAATAATGGATGAAAGCATTTTGACAGTTTTAAAGTTCTTTAAAGGGTATCCCAAAAGACCTAGTGCAGTTGAAAGCTGCACTTAGGGGATGCCTTGTAGAAAGATTGTATAATAATGTGCTTTGTTCTGCTATGCAACTACTTTTTAAATTTAAATTTAAATAAAATTAATTTTTATTTTTTAATTAATTTTATTTTTTAATTAATTAATTTGAATATTTTTCCGTGGTTCCATGATTCATGTTCTTTCCCTCCCCTCCTCCCACCCCACTCCCATAGCCAACAAGCAATTCTACTTGGTTTTACATGTGTCATGGATCAAGACCTATTTCCATATTATTAATATTTTCTTTAGGGTGATCACTTAGAGTCCACATCCCCAATCATATCCCCATCAACCCATGTGATTAAGAAGTTCTTTTTCTTCTGTGTTTCTACTCCCACAGTTCTTCCTCTGAATGTGGGTAGTTTTCTTTCTCATAAGTCCCTCAGAATTGTCCTGGTTCATTTCATTGCTGCTAGTATAGAAGTCCATTACATTCGATTTTACCACAGTGTATCAGTCTCTGTGTACAATGTTGTTCTGGCTCTGCTCCTTTCACTCTGCATCAATTCCTGGAGGTCTTTCCAGTTCACATGGAATTCCTCCAGTTCATTATTCCTTTGAGAACAATAGTATTCCATTACCAGCATATACCACAATTTGTTCAGCCATTCCCCAATCGAAGGACATCCCCTCATTTTCCAGTTTTTGCCACCACAAAGAATGCAGCTATAAATATTTTTGTACACATATTTTGCCCTATTCTCTCTTTGGCATACAAACTCAGCAGCAACTACTTTTCTTTAAACCTTTACCTTGTCTTAGGATCAAGTACTTTTAAAAATAAAATACATAATGAATGTTCACCTCTGATGTCAGAGAATGACCTTAACTTTTCTAATAAACATATACTTGATCTTTATTTTCTGATAATGTTTTCCAATATTTGTGGCATATTTTGACCCAAAATCTGATCAATTTGGCAAATGCATTTATGATTAAAGGGGATTATGAATCTTTGAAATAATAATAGTAGTGAACATTTGGACTTTTAGTTGGCAGGAAGCTGTCTTTAGGAATCCATGCTGATACATCATTGAGAATGCCCATATTTTGGACCATCATCACAGTGTATTGTTTTGCTTACTTCTTGGGCACTAAAAGAAGGGCAAGGTTTGCAAATAGCTCTCCATCATGAAGTATAAGAGCAGATCAGAATTTCTGTGGAGATATGAAGTTTAATGCATACCCAGCTTCAGAGTCAAAGTTATCATTCTATTTTTTTGGCAAAGTTGAATTTTTGAAACCAGAAGTTAATCTTTTTATTCTTCAATGTTTTCACATTGAGGCCAATGCACATAGAAATCGCTTTTTACATAGTCTCCCCCTGGGGAAAAGTTGTGAAGGAGGTAAAATTTGTCAGGGTCCTCCATGCACTTATTCTACCTTAATTTCTTTCTATGTGGTGGAAATGACACTGAGATTCTGGTGACTGACAACTTTACCCTCCCAAGGGTTTTTGAATTTTCTGAAATAATGATTGGAAAGGATGCCCAATTAAAATAACCCCTTCTTCAGTAATTTTTCTCTGGCATGAACACTCCACCCTACATTAGTAACAACCTTTTCACCATTGGTTCTCATGTAGGGCTTTGTCTTGTACCTCTTAAAAGTGCTTTTTATGGATTATTGAACATTATAGTTATCTATATACTTATTTTAGACCATAGTCTTGGTCTAAAGGAGTTTAGACCATAAACTCCTTGAACTGAGGAATCATGTTTTTATATTTCCTTCACTAACCTTGCCTAGTGTTTTGCACATAGTAGGCACTTGATAAATGTTGCATCAATTTAAAACAAGGGGACAATTTATAACTCAAAGGAATGAAACTAATAACAGAATAATTGGCTGATGGAAGCTGTACTATAGGTATAGGCAATCATTGTGGTACATCTCAAATTACAGATCACACACACACACGCATGCACAAACACACACACATTCACACAGATAGAATACATACCCTACTAAAACAATGCCCTTTGCCTATTCTTAAAGCTGGGCTAGTTATTAATTTTAATTTCAAACATACATAAACATGTTGTAACATTTGCTAATTTTCTAACTAAGATAACAGGTTGTTAAGCCCATAATCCTATTTTTCTATGATGGCTCATGAATCAGTTGACATGAGAGTAATATTATTGTTTAGCCTTTCAATTTGCTGACTATGTTATAATCGTATTTTAATTAACCCAGCCAACACCTTCATGACCTAGAAAGATGACAGGTTGCATTATTCTTGAATAATAGTCTAGAGGGGAAAAAAGAGAGGTAAGCTAATAACCTGAGGAGAAAAAGATGTGGTAGATATTGTCTTTTTTTTTTTACGTTTTCAATCAAAGTGTGATATCAAGGTTAAAGTTTCCTCCTCAAAAATCATGCTGTAAATCAGTGGGAGAATTGGGAAAAGAGTGTTTTTTAGCTCCTGGCCTCTAATAAGTACACTGAACCACTTTTTCCTCTGTGGCTATGTATATAATCACAATAAGTGACCTCAGGAGACTGGTGCCCTAGGCAATGGAGCAGATGGTAGCCTTCCCTCTCCATTACCCTTACAGATCAGGAGCCATAATGCTAACTGTGATGGCAATGCTAAATAATAGAGAATTAATAAATGTTTAAATAATATTGAATGTATCTAGGAAACTGTATATTTCCAGACTTCAAAATTATTTTTATTAGTTCTATTCAAGCTGAGTTATTTTACTCCATTTTTAAATCATTCATGCTGTTTTTGCAGCTTCTTGAAAGAGCAAGGGAATATAACTAGTTGGTAGGTAGGTAGGTATGTTTAAAATTAGATATAAAATGAATTATAGTAGTGAAACTAGAAATATCTCCCATTTTGTCATGGTCACAAAGATTAAAATTGGGATTCATTTCAAATCATCAAACAATAAGCACCTGATTCATTCAGATCACTAGGTCTTGGGGGGGGGGAATTACATTGACCTTGAGAGTCTCATAAAAAGGACCTTAGTGATTATATAGTTCAGTCCCTCATTTTACATATGAAGAATAGGACCATAGACATAAAGCTAAAAGGAATCTCAGAAATCATCTAGTTTAATCTCAGTTTTTAGCTGAGAAAAATGAGGTCTAGAGAGGTTAAGGTGATTTGCCAGGTGCTATACAGGTAAAAAGTGGCAGAAACAGGATTCTAACTCAGTTCTTCTGACTATGAAATAGAACATTCTTTCTACTCTACCCATGCTGGTATTGGTAAAGTAAGGCACAAAAAATGCTGAGTGAATTTCCCTAGGCCAGTGATGGCAAACCTTTTAGAGATCGAATGCCCAAACTGCACCCTCAATTACATGGGAGCCGCCTTTACCCCAGACAGAGGAGGGATAAAGTGCTCCCATTGGCTGCTGGGCAGAGGGGTGTATCATGTGACAAACATCCTCAGGCACAGTGGAGACAGGGAGGGGAGCATCCTCCTTTGGCAGGCAGCAAACATACCATAGGTTCACCAACAGAGGCATAGGCTGTTTTGCTTGAATTAAAACTCAAATTTCTTTTTTCTGGTTGCTAGCCTAATGTTCTTTATATAACATTCTTCTTCATGACCAGCTGAAACACACACACACACAACTTTATACAGTGGCAACATTCTTATGCATATGAGAATATATATTTATTTTTTCATGCATTCTAGCAAATTTCTTCCAAGTATCAGTTGTTAAAAAAATGTTACACTAAGTTTAAATAATTTTTCATTTTGATGTTTACATTCTTTGGAGATTAAACAGTTGTCAGGGATGTAGTAAAGACAGTAGTAGTGAATATTCCAAATGGATGCTTCCTTTATTGTAGGGTATGAAAGACAGATCTTTCTATTCTTTAACATTTTAATTATATAACTTTTTATATTAAACTCATTTATCCATTTAGAATCAATTGTGGTGAAAAAAAATGCTGATGTAGCCCTGATTCTTGTAATAATACTTTCCAAGATCCCTAGCATATCTTTTAAGTTAAATTAATTTAGTTTATGTTTAAGGTTCATTAAACATTAGTTGTATTTATTTCTTGTTCTCGCTTATCTAATCTAAATCACTAATTAACTTTTCTATTTTTAACTAATCCTAGTAAGTTTTCATAATTAGTTTTTTGATATGTGATTTGCTCTCTGATAGTTCCTTTTTATTTCTACTTTAAAATAATTTTGATATCCTTGAATTTTGGTTAATCTATATGAATTTTGTTATATGAGAAGGAAATGGCAAATTGCAGAATCTTTAAGAGAACCTCAAATGGGGTAACTATAATATAGGATTTTACCATTGCCAAAGAATTGGACAGGAATAAAAAATGACTAAACAAATAAATTTTATTATATTCAAAATTCTATGAAGTAATTCTTTGATAATTTGATTTTGACAGAATTAAACATATAGGAAAACTTGGATAAGATCACAATTTTTTTATGCTGATATGAACCTAACATGGACATTTAATATATCTACACCATTGTTTTGTCATTTCCTTTATATAACTTGGACAATATTTCTAT
Source organism: Gracilinanus agilis (assembly GCF_016433145.1). Classification (NCBI taxonomy): domain Eukaryota; kingdom Metazoa; phylum Chordata; class Mammalia; order Didelphimorphia; family Didelphidae; genus Gracilinanus; species Gracilinanus agilis. Next base: position 144,904,290 of record NC_058134.1, read on the forward strand.
ATGTCAATTCCATAATAAATGAATTTTGAAGCAGTTTTAAGTGAAATTCCTCTTTCTGTTTTCCTTCTAGACCTTTGTTAATAATAATCAGGAAAACATAGTTTTGCAGCTTTAATTTGTAGCTTTTAATCTGTATTTAATTTATATTTCACTGAAATTTGTCTAATTCTTTCAGTTGATTCTTTAATGTTTACTAAATGAATTATCATATCATGAGAAAGCAGAGATAATTTTCCCTCCTCTTTATTATTTCCTTTTTTTTTTGACTTACTGATATAACTTGTATTTCCAGGAATATATCAAATAATAATTGATAGAGGCAACATGTTTATTTAACACTTGATCTTGTTCAAAATGCTTCTAGTCTTTATTATAATTAATGCTCTTAGTTTTAAATAAATGCTTTTAATCTTGATGAGCAAAAGATCCTCTTGTAACATTTTAACTCAAATATGTGTTCCATATCACTAAAGAGTTTTGATATGTGATTTTCATTTAGTTATTAATATGATTAATATTAATTAACTGTTTACCACTGATTAACTTTAAATTCCTGGTATTAAAACTAGGTAATCCTATAATGCTCTCTGTTTCAGCTGTGATCATTGATAAATCATTTGACATTAATGGTCAATTTACTCGCTATAAAATTACGGGGCTGGACTTGATGACTATCAAGCTTCCTCCCTACTCTTAGTCTATGACATATATTCACCATAATTCTATCATATCTATGTTTTACTTTTTATATGTTCCACTCCATAATTTTCTTGTTTTTTCTTTTTTCTGTTAGATTTATTAAATTCTGAAAAAGAAAGATTAATGTCACTTATAATGAATATCTTTAGCAATATTCACTTTCCTTTTACATGCATAGCTACTATACTATTTACTCAAAAATGTCTATTTGAGATTCTATACAATTTACATCACTCTACCTAGCATTTAGTAAGTAATTATTATATGAAAGACAAGTCATCGTGCTAAGTTATGAAGATATAAAATCAAACAAAGAGATACAACAAATAATCAAAGGAGCAAGATTTTAGTCAATGACAGGGTGGGTGGGAAGAAGGAAAAAATATAAGTAAATAACAGAAAAAGAAAAAAAGAAATTACAGTTGACAGCTTCTATCCAGGTAATGAACAAATTGCAAAAAGAACAGAGGAGGACCAAGGAACACCAAGAAGAAAGCATAGAAACTCAAGTGAATTGGACTCAGGTTTTGGAAGAACTTAAAACAAAATTCAAAAAACAACTAAGAGAGGATAAAGACAATTAGGATAAGAACTTAAAAAGCAAAATAAGTCATCTGGAAACAGAGTCATGTGAACTAAAACAAGAAAATGGTGTCTTGAAAGCCAGAATTGACCAGCTTGAAAACAAGGCAAAGAAAGTGAAAGATTACCTACAAAGAACAAAAGACCAGAAGGAGGATGACTAAAAATCCAGGGATGAAATTCAGTCTTTAAAAATTCAATACCAACAGCTAGAAGCAAATGACTTCATAAGGCAGCAAGAGACTATAAAACAAAATCAAAAGAATGAAAAAATTGAGAAAAATATGAAATACCACATTGGTAAAATTATAGACCTGGAAAATAGATGCAGAAGAGACAATTTAAGAATTACTGATGGCCTCGACACTTCCTAGCTATGTGACCCTAGGCAAGTCACTTAACCCCCATTGCCTAGCCTTTGCCATTATTCTGCCTTGGAGCTAATACACAGTATCAACTCCAAGATGGAAGGTAAGGGTTTAATATTAAAAAAAAAAAAAAAAGAATTATTAGACTACCAGAAAATCATGACAAAAGAAAAAGCCTGGACATCATTCTATAGGAAATCACCCAAGAAAACAGCCCCAACATTCTTCAACAAGATGTAAAAGTGGAGATTGAATGAATCCACAGATGACCTCCTTCATTTAATCCCCAATTGACAATGCCTAGGAATGTTATAGCCAAATTCAACAACTATCAGATGAAGGAAAAAATACTATAAACTTCAGAAAAGAAACCATTCAGATATCATGGAGCCATAGTTAGGATAACACAGGACCTGGTTACATCCACACTGAAGGACCAGAAGTCATGGAATATGATATTCCAGAACGCAAGGGAACTGGGTCTACAACCAAGAATCAACTACCCTGCAAAATTGACTATATTCTTAGAGGGCAGAGTATGGTCATTTAACAAAATAGAAGACTTACAAGCATTCATAAAGAAAAGACCTGACTTAAACAGAAATTTTGATGCCCAAACACAACACTCAAGAGAATCACCAAAAGGTAATTAAGAAAAGGGAAAAAAAAGCAAAACCCACCACTTTTTTTTAAGAGACCCAATGAGTTCAAATGATTTGTATTCTTATAAGAAAAGATGATATTGGTAACTCTTAAAAAGTGTTATTATCATCAGGGTAGCTAGAAGAAGTATATTTAGAGGGAATAGTGACAAACTATATAGGATAAAATGTCAAATATATATATATATATGCATATATATATATATAAGTATATATATATATAACTAGGGATTAAAAATGATGATTCTAAGAGAAATTGGAAAAGAAATAAAATGGAGTAATTTTATATTTCATAAAAAAGCACATGGAATGAGGGCGCAAGAAGACCAATACAATGGAAGGGTGAAGGAGGTTGGAGACAGTCTACAAGAAAATTTTAATCATTATAGTGAGAAGAGTTAGAAAGATTCAAATGGAAGGAAAATATCCAACTACAAATTCAATCATCATCATCATTATCATCATCAACCTCAACAACATCATTGACATAAACATCATCATCAGCATCAGCATAAAAAACATCATCAACAACACCATCAACAACATTATCATGAACAACATCAACATCTGGCCCAAAAGAGATTTTTGCTGGGTAGCCTAACCTAATAGCATACTATGCAGAGTACTGAATGAGAGCAAAAAGACCTAAACTCTAGACTTGAGTGCCACTATGTGTCCTTTGGGGGTAAAAAGAAAGCTTTTTTCTTGGACTCAGTTTCCTCATTTATGTATTAATGAAGTTTGTCTGGACTCTGCATTAAGTTAATCAATTAAATCAAAGAATAAACCAGGTATAAACAAGAAAAAAAAGCAGTAAAAGTTTCACCTAAAGGAAATTGGGTAGAGGAGAGGAGATAGTTATGCAGATCCTATAGAGGCACATAGAGATAATGCTTCCAATAGAAGTGGATTAATAAATCATTTCTTTTTAATTGTGTGTTCAAATAAAACTGTATAGTTCTCTTAAAAATCAAATCAAATCAAATCAAACAAAAACAGTCTCTGTCTTTTGGACACACATTATACAGGGTGGACCAAAATTCTTAGTGCAGTTTTAAAATATTGAAGTTTAAAAGTACACTACAAAAACTGTTTTAGAATAGTCATTATTGAAATATGTGATAATATGAGGAAAGAGAGACCTAAAATTAGGAGCCTTAGAAATGGTCTCTTATAAAAGCAGGATCTTAAAGGATTTGTAGAGATTTTTGGACCTGTGAGGAGGATGTGAATTTCAGACATCACAAAGAGCCAACTCAAAAGCAGAAAATCTGATACTAGAATACTGAGTTCAGGATACACTTTTTAACTGGAATGTGCTTATCAATGTTTAACATGAAATGTGCAGGGAAGGTTAGTGTAGAAAGAGACTGATGAGCTTTGAATTCTAAGCTTTGGAGTTTGTATTTTATTGTAGAGTCAGTTTAGGTAATCAATGAAGTTTTGTAGTCAGGACTGTGACCTGGTCAGATTTGTGCTTTAGAAAGATTATCATGGCAGCTATGTGAATGATGAATTGGAGAGGAGGAAAGAATAATTAGTAAACTATTGAAGTAATTCAGGCAAGAGGTAGGAAAGGCCCAAAGTAGGATTTTTACTATATGAGTAGAGAGCAAGAGATAAATGATAGGGAATCCTGTAGATGTAAATTGACAAGATTTGGCAACTAATGGTATTCAATGGAGAAGAAGAAGGAAGAATGAAGGATAATTCTGAGGTTGTGAATCTGAATTCTTTAAAGGATAATGGTGCCCTCAATAAGAATAGAGGAGTTTGGAGAAGTTGTGGTTTTAGAGGAAGGGGAGATAATGAGTTTCGTATTACACATACTTATTTTTAAATGACTATAATAACATCCATCTGGAGATACCTAATCAGCACGTGGTCATGCAGAACTAGGATTTTGGATAGTGATTTGGTCTAGATGTCTTGCAGTGATGGCGAGCCTTTTAGAGACCGAGTACCCAAACTGCAACTCTCATATGGCATGTGAGCAGTGCACTCCCTTTACTCCAGACAGAGGAGGGAGGACAGTCTCCTATTGGGCTGAGGGGCAGAGGGGAGGGTCATGTGAGAATTGTCCTCAGGCACAGAGGAGAGGGAGAAGGGAACATCCATAGATTTGCCAACAGTCTAGAGCCTTCTCATAGAAATGTTAATTGAACTCAGAACAACTGATGAGAACACCAAGCTAAATTGTATTGAGAGAAAATTAATAGGATAGGACAACACCTTAATAAACATCCATAATTAAGAACAAAATATGGATGATGAAATCATAAAGTACACCAACTGGAGATTGTTTCATTATCTATAGCATCTTTTTTGCATAATGTAGTTTCTCTGGTTGATTCTCTTGCCAGTGTCTACAGTCTTATTATTTTTCTTTTCTAAATCATTATTAGGACTCCTTTTTTATTCTCAAAGAGATTTAATTTTTTTCCAGGACATTATTTTTTTCCTTCTTTTTTTTAAAACCCTTACATTCCATCTTGGAATCAATACTGTGTATTGGATCCAAGGTAGACAAGGGATAAGGGCTAGGCAATGGGGGTTAAGTGACTTGCCCAGGGTCACAGAGCTGTGAAGTGTCTGAGGCCAGATTTGAACCTAAGATCTCCCATCTCTAGATTTGGCTCTCAATCCACTGAGCCACCAAGCTGCCCCCAGGAAATTATTTTAATTCTGTGTCTGTATTTAGGTTTTGTGGCTCTTGGTTCCAACAAATACTTAGGGTATGTTTCATAATATATTCTACTACTCTCTTCTTTTTAATGAATGTCTTTAAGCTATTGACAGTAATTTTTCACATTTGTTTTCCTCTGCAAGTCCTAATATGTAACATAATACCAATACAATATAAAAATACAATTTATTTATTATTGATTTGGAATGTAAATTTTTATATACACAATAACATTAGAATATAGGAAAGCAATCTTTGTATATTTAAAAAGGGAATATGCTTAAGTAAATAAATAAAGCATTATGTTTTGTTTATATTGCCTTATGTAGTTATTTGTTTGTTTAGTGAGATTAGATCTCATTTTCAGCCCTTCCATATTTCCCACTTCTCTATTTAAGTTGCTTCCATTTTCCAAGAAATACTTGATTCACATTCCTTTCTTCTAGCATAATTCTCTTTTAACTTCCTTCCTTGACTTTATTCATATATTTTTGCTTGGTTTCCTCAATAGTAATCTGACAATATGATACTATAAAAGGCATTAGCCTTGTCTCTTCTTTACCACATAAACATTGGTTTATTTCTTGAACTTTTCATTCTACATGTACATAGTAAGCACTTGGCAAATATTGATTGATTGGTTACCTTTTAAAGGTTTTTTGAAAAGAAATTTGCATATTAAATATTCTAATCACCTCTGCTTTATCCAGTAAGAAATTCTTTACTCTTACTGAAATTCTATGATTTTTTTTCATGGAGAAATATCTGCAACTTTGAAGAATATATTATTGGGGTGAGTGTAAATTTGTTCCCTTAGCATTTTGTCATTTGACATTTTCAGCATTTCTTTCATTTAAAAAAAGTTGTTAAATAGTGATTGAGATTTTTTGTTGTTGTTATTGAAAACCTCCTCCTTGCTGCTAGCAATATCATGTTCAAGATCAAATGCAAAATCCTCTGTTCTACATCCAAAGCCTTTCATCATTTTATCTCCCTTTTTTGAATCTTTTTACCCCTTATTGACATATATTCTTTAATTCAGTGATTATGGCCTCCTTGCTCTTTTCTGAAAAACACTTCATTTCTCTGCTCTGCTTATTTTCTCTCTCTGCCCTCCCATACTTAGGAAACTCTCCCTCCTCATCTCTACCTCTTGGCTTCTCTAGTTTCGTTAAGTTTACACCCTTCCTGCCTCATATTCACTTTAGAACAGTGACAAGAACATCCTTTCCTTTCTTCCCACAAAAAAACTCCATCTCCACATTCATGATATTTTCACTGACTGATACCCTTGCATGGAATTCTCTCACATGTCATTTCTGCCTCTTAATTTCCTTGACTTCTTTCAAGTCCCAGCTAAAATACAATTTTCCACAGGAAGCCTGATACCTTTAATTCTATCATCTTCCCTCTATTTATTTTTGTTTCCATTTAACCTGTATAATGCTAATTTGTAGATAATTATTTATGTGTTGTCTATCCACTTAGATTTTGAATTCCTCAAGGGCAGGGAGGGACTTTTAGCTTTCTTTTTATCCTAGGCACTTCACACAATGCTTGGCAAATAGTAGAAACTTAAATGCTTATTTAATGATTGGACCATAGCCACACATTCAGGTTGGTTTCAGACTTAGTGTAAGAACTTAAGTCTTTTTGTTTCTTCCTGTGGTGTTTGTTGTTGTTTTTCTACTGCACTCTGAAGCCTCTTTGTTTAGTAATATTTCCACCTCTAGTTCCAAGGACTGTTGGAGAGAAAATGAATACATGTGTGTTTATGTGGGAAGCTGACTGTCAGCTGAACCATGAGGAAATGAATTTGCCTTAAATTGTTTTCTCCTAAAATAAACAACATTTTAGGAATAGTCTATTGCTTAGACAAGTATTAAATTACTCTGCAGCTCTCTGAAGCTCATAAAGTTGATAATTGTTTTCATTGGTCTGTAAACAAACTTTCTTTAACAATTAACCCTTTGTTTATATGAATAATAAACTCAACTTGGAAATTGTAAGAGATAGGACCCAATAAAAGAATAATAATTGGATAAAAGAGTGGTCCACAGAAATATGCAGCCCTCCCAAACTTATAAAAGTATGTCTAAGAGCTACAGGAGTAGAAACCAGCAGTGTAGGATAAACAAAATGAGAGATAGCAGTAGATTTGAGAGTGGTTTGGATGGGGAGGACTTGTTAGGGAAGGTAAGTAAGTATTTAGTGGAATGCTTTACAAATAGTATTCATTTACCAGCTCTGGAGTTAGAGGATATGGTTTCAAATCCCACATCTTGTGGTAGTCAATTAACCTCCCTATATCTTAGTTCCTTATCTATAAAAAGTGGAGTTTGAACTAGAGGGCTTTATCAGGTCACTCCTATATTGAAACGTGTTAGTATTTTCCTAGTTTTGAAGATAATTATCATTAAGTGGTGGAAGTATGCAAATTTCAAAGACTTTCTCCTAAAGCATAGAGGGTTTTTTTTTGACATACATTGATGGGAAAAGTACCCATATAAATACCAACAACTTCCCTTTACCCACCATTGAAATGAGTTTTTGAAGTAAGGAGATATAATGAATTAATGGTTTTATAATGGCCTAAAAAAAATAAACACTTTCTAAATTACCTGTGTTGTAGGTAAGAACTGGTTCTTTATGCTTTGGAGCTACAAAGTTGTCCCAATCACAAATATGTGTATATAAAGGGTATTTTTTTATAGAGAAGGGAATATTTCTCCACAAATGGACATTTTAGGAACATTTTATATTTTCTGTACCTGGAAGTCTAAATGAACATTTGTGTTGGAACATATTGTTTGTGCCTTAGGTACTCATTTGATCAAGTACATGGTATTAATAAGGATGTGATTACAGGTGCAATTTCTGGGTAAACCAGTTAGTTTCACTTTATTTCATGATCATATGATGTACTCACATCACTGGCCAGCTTCCTATAAAATATGTACATTCAATACAAAGTGAGACAGCATATACCTATTACTACAAATGTAACACCATTATATATATATATATATATATATGTGTGTGTGTGTGTGTGTGTGTGTGTATATATATATATATATATATATATTTATTTATTTATTTCTAAAGTAGCTCCATAGAAAGCAATGATTTATGTAGGTCTGTGCTTCTTAGGATACATTCTGTTTCACTCCTTTTGTTTTAAGGAGTTCCTCTGAAATTTCTTCCAAATCTAAATCTGTGGTCTCCTTGTAGTTTATATATATAGTTTAGTAGTAACAATGTTATAATTAGTTATAGGATAGTTAGTTACTAACAATGAATAGTTAGTTACTTTGTATAGGATTTAGTTTAAATTTTAGTCAGTTAGATTAGAATAATAAAATAGGTAGATAGGGTTAGTTTTAGAAAATTATAATAAGGTAGGGATATAGTTAGATAGCTTAGAGTTAGAATTGATAAGGTACTAACTTACATTACAAAATACATTGCAACATACATAACAAACATGCATTACATATAACATGACATATTACAGATCACATATTATATACATATGCACATAGATATGTAAATATGTATAAATAGTGTATATTATAGTTAGGGCTATAAAATTGTCGTAGTGTATGCATATGTATATATGTAACATGTGTGTAAATATTGGGTATATATAAGTGTATATATAGCATGCATGCATATATTGTATATATGTATTATATGTATATATGTAAATTTATATATGTAGTTAATATTTGATGCTGGTTAAGTTTTATATACATACAGTTCTATGTAACAGTTCTGTTTTCTGTGATAGGAATAAGATTTAATTTAGAATAAGATTGGTTTAAATTTTCATCTACTTTTAAATGTATTTTGCCTAAGCAAGTTTGATGGATTGGTTTAACTTTTGTGTAAAAACATGCAATGTTGTATTAATTTTACTTTTTAAAAATGTCTAACTTCGTTGTTTATGCATTAGAATAGTAATAGAATTTTCTGTATTAGTTTATGAGTTGTATTTTATGAATTTAATGTTTTTTCACAAAATTTGTGTATTTATTTTTATTTTGATGTTTGTTGTTAATTTTGCTTGTTTTGATGTTGCATATGTTGGATTTGTACTTTGAACTTTGTATCTGTTCATTGTATAATTTTCCTTTGTCCTTTCCTTGATTAAATCCCTAGAGTAAGGTAGTATTAGATAGGATAAGATAGAAGAGTGTAAATCAGTGATGGGCAAACTAGGGCCTGTGGGCCAGATGTGGCCCCCTAAAATGTTCTATCCGGCCATGTGACATTATTCCTAATCTGATGAATACAGTGAATAGGATACAATACAATGAAACTTCAAAAGAGTTGCCTTAGAAACAGACTGACAGATGAGCATTTCCTTTCCTTTGGCCCCCTCTTTAAAAAATTTGCCCGTCACTGGTATAGATTATTTGTTGTTTTGGTAAGAATTTTCATTTATGGGAAATATAAGTTTGTTAGTGCACAAATACCAAAATAGTATTTTGGCTTTGTGCAAAGAGGGGAACTGTTATAGGGAAATCAGGGGGAAAAGGCAGGAAGTACCAAAGCAGAGGCAGGGAGAGAATTCTGGAACTCTGGAGACAGAGACTCTGAGGAGACAGTTGTGTTTCTGGACTTGCTTTCTCTGAAAGACCTTGTCTGTGTGCACTTATCCTTCAAGCCTTTCACCTGCTAAGAAGAGGATGAGTTGGGTTTAAACTCCACAGGTGGTCCTTACTCCCCTCCTATTAGATTTATACCTGCTACTGTTGTGATTCAACTGGACTTCGGGTAACTTCAGAGGACAACTGTTGTGAGCCATCTCCCTTGCTGACCCAGTGGACCTGTGCACCTTCCAGCTTTGCCTTAGTCTAAATTACTAACAAAGCCGGGGGGGGGGGGCAATTCTGGTTAGGATATAGTACAGGTAGCTGGGGGTCTGGAGGTAGAGATAAGTGTAGTAACATCTGTTTGAATCCTATTGGACTTTGGTGGGAGGAATTAGTTTTAATCCTAGTTAGATTGTCCCACTACCCTTTCCCTACTTGTCCTGGTTTATAATAAAACCCTGTTTTATAATTGAGTGATAACTTGTCAGTTTCTCCCTGGAATCCTTCCCAAACCTAGGACTTCTGATAACTGGCCCTAAAGACTACTTCATCCAGTGTCCAGAAAACCATCTAAACCTTACCCACAATATTTATTTATTATTTCAATATATATAAAATACCAATTTTGTTTTTCCTAACCATCAATTAACCAACATTTCTTCATTTTAAAATAATATTCTATTTTCCACCAATTATATGTAAAAATAATTTTAACATTAATTTAAAAAAATTGAGTTCCAAATTTATACCCTCCTCATTTTCCTTCCCTCCCTCTCCCCTTGTCTGCTTGCTGACCTGGTAAACAATCTGATAAAGATTTTACATGTTGCAATTAAGTGAAAAATTTTTTCCATATTGGTAATTTTATGGAACACATCTCAAAAGAAGAAAGAAGAAGAGGAGGAGGAAGACAAGAAGGAAGGTATCAATGAATTTGGCATGCAAATTAAAAAACAAGAAAGGGAACAAATTAAAAATCCCCAGCTAAAAACCCAATTAATAAATAAGACTAGAAGCTGGTACTTTGAAATGTAGGCAATTTATATTTTTGTAAATATTTATCTATATCACCTAGATTGCTATATTTATTACCATATAATTGGGCAAAATAGTTTTTAATGATTGCCTTGATTTCCTCTTCATTAGAGGTTTGGTCTCCCTTTTCATCTTTGATACTGATGATTTGGTTTTCTTCTTTCCTATTTTTAATTATATTGACCAGTACTTTGTCAATTGTGTTTGTTTTTTCAAAGTACCAGCTTCTAGTCTTATTTATTAATTCAATAATTCTTTTACTTTCAGTTTTATTGATTTCCTCTTTAATTTTTGTAATCTTTAATTGGGTTTTTAGCTGGGGATTTTTAATTTGTTCCCTTTCTTGTTTTTTAATTTGCATGCCAAATTCATTGATCTTTGCCCTCTCTAATGTGTTAATATATGCATGCAAGTACATAAATTTCCCCATGAGTCCTGCCTTAGCTGCATCCCACAGAGTTTGGTAGGATGTTCATCATTGTCATTCTCTTCAATGAAATTATTGATTGCTTCTATGATTTCTTCTTTAACTGGTTTTGGAGAATAATGTTATTTAATTTCCAATTAGTTTTTGGTTTGCCTGTCCATTTGCTCTTACTAATTATTATTTTTGTTGTATTATGATCTGAGAAGGTTACATTTATTATTTCTGCTCTTTTGCATTTGTTTGCGAAGTTTCTATGCCCTATTACATGATCAATCTTTGTGAATGTTCCATATGCAGCTGAAAAGAAGGTGTATTCTTTTTGTCCCTATTTATTTTTCTCCACATATCTATTCAATCTAATTTTTCTAGGATTTCATTCACCTCTCTTATCTCTTTCTTATTTATTTTTTGGTATGATATGTCTAGATCTGAAAGAGGAATGTTTAGATCTCCCACTAGTATGGTTTTACTATCTATTTCCTTCTTGAGCTCAGCCAGTTTCTCCTTTAGTGAATTTGGATGCTATACCATTTGGTGCATACATGTTGAGTACTGTTATTTCCTCATTGTCTATACTGCCTTTTATCAGGATGCAATTACCTTCCCTGTCTTTTTTAATCATATCTATTTTTCCTTTGTCTTTGTCAGAAATCATGATCTCCACTCCAGCCTTTTTTTTCTCATTTGAAGCCCAAAAGATTTTGCTCTAGCCCTTGACCTTAAACCTGTGTATGTCCACCCGCCTCATATGTGTTTCTTGTAGACAACATATGGTAGAATTTTGGTTTCTAATTGACTCTGCTATTTGCTCGAGTTTCGTGGGTGAGTTCATCCCATTCACATTCACAGTTATAATTATCAATTCTGTATTCCCCAACATTTTGGTATCCTCTCATAGTTCTACCCCTTCTTACGCTATTTCCTTTTAAACCAGTTTTTTGTTTTAGACCAGTCCCCCTTTTCCCCTCCCTTGATTTACTTCCCTTTCCAACCCCTTCCCTATTATTCTCCTCTTTTTATTTTTAAGGCCTAATGAATTCCCTCTCCTCTCTCCTCCCCTCCCTTTTTTGACCTCCCCACTCCCCTGTTCCCCTTGGTTAATCCCTTCTGACTCTCTCAGTAGAGTTAGATAGAATTCTATAACCCAATGCATATATCTACTCTTCCCTCTCAGGGTTAATTACACTGAGAGTAAGTTTTAAATATTACCTTTTAATGCTCTCTTCCTCTCCTTCTTATAATAGTATGCATCCCCTCCCCTTCCCATTCCCTCTTTGTGTGGTATAGAATATCCTATTTTTGTTATTCATTCATGTTTCTCTTGGTTCCATCTACTATTCAACCCCCTCTTTCCCCTCCACAATCACATCTTAGACCATTTAGTACTCTAACCTCTCCGTATGAATAATTCTTCTAATCACTATAATAGTGAATACAGTTTTTGAAAATTACACATAACATTTCTCTATATAGGTATCCAAATACTTTGATCTTATTAAAGCCCTTAAAGAGGCAAATTTAAAAATAAGAGTTTTATTTCTTTCCCCTCTGTTTCTCATTTACTTTTACATATTTCTCTTGGTTTGGGGGTTGGATATTGAACTTTCCATTTAGTCTTGGTCTTTTATGTGCAAATACTTGGAAATCTTCTATCTTGTTGAATGCTGTCCATACTTTCCCCTGGAAGTATATAGTCATTTTTGATGGGTAGGTGATCATTGGTTGTAGACCCAGTTCTCTTGCCTTTCTGAATATCATATTCTAAGCCTTTCAGTCTTTTAGTGTGGAGGCTACCAGATCCTGTGTGATCCTGATTGGTGCTCCTTGATATCTGAATTGTCTCTTTCTGGCTTCTTGTAATATTTTTTTCTTTTACTTGGTAACTCTTGCATTTGGATATTATATTCATCAGGATTGTCTTTTCAGGGTTTAGTGTAAAGGGTGATCTATGGATCCTTTTAATGTCTATATTTTCCTCTTGTTGTAGAACTTCAGGGTAGTTTTGCTGAATGATTTCTTTTAGTATGGAGTCCAAATTTCTATTAATTTCTGCTTTTTCAGGAAGACCAATGATTCTCAATTTGTCTCTTCTAGACTTGTTTTCTTGGTCTATTAACTTTTTGTTGAGAAATTTCATGTTTCCTTCTATTTTGTCAGTCTTTTGACTTTGCTTTTTTAATTCTTGTTGTCTTGTGAGATCATTGGCTTCTAATAGCCGAATTCCAGCATTTAGAATCTTTTGGTTTTTCTTTTCAATTTGGTCTATCTGGTTCATCAAGGCTTTCAGCTTGTCATTTCTGGTCTTCAATTTGCTTATCAATTCATTTGGTTTCTGAGCCTCACTTTCCAATTGCGAAATTCTGCCTTTTAAATTGTTATTTTCTTGCCAGATCTCTTCCATATTTCTCATGATCTCAGATACAAACTCTTCAAGATCTAATGGCCCATTTTCATTTTTTTGGGAAGGTTTGGATGTCTTTAATTGTTTGTCCTCCTCTGTTTTCTGGTTTTTTTTTCTGTGCAGAAGTCATCAAGTGTTAGAATTTTTTTTCTTTGTCTTCTTATTTATTTCTTCGGCTTTACTTGGCATCACTGTGCTTTATCTGCCAGAAGTCTGAGTAAGGCAATCTGATTCTCTTTGTATGGAGTTATGGAGCAGTTTTTGCCTGAGGCTACTTTGTGAGCCTCCTGGTTTCTCTGGGGACCCTCCTGGGGTCTCTGGTCTAGCCGTTTTCAGGGTCAAAACCCCATGTTCCTACCCAGCTGCCCCAGAGCCCAGAAGTTGGTTCACATTTGCTCCTCTACCTGGGTTTTTCCCCTGAGTCTGAGTGCACTGGGCGCTGCTGCTGCTTCTCTCAGCCCCACTCCAGTTTCCAAGTTCTGAGTTTTCTAGCCACCTGGGGTGTCAGGTCTTGCTGCTCTCAGGGGCAAGCTTCTAGTGGTGCCACTTAGCTGCCAAGGAGCTAGATTTTGTGCCCCTGCTGGCTCTAACTCTGGAGCATGGCCTCTGCCTCTGGTACTGTGTGTGGGGTGGGGGAGGGATGATCCCCTCACGTTTTGATGGGAGCTGTTCCCCCCCCCCTTATAGAATTGAAGTGTCCAAATTCCACATACCTTCAATACTGCTCCCTATTATGGGGTGCCTTCTTTCATCTGGATTTTTTGGTCCTTTGGAGGTACTCTATATCCATTGGTAAGGAGAGAAAGTTGCCCTGCCTCTACTCTGCCACCATCTTCCACTTTACCTTTTTAGAACTACCATCAAATGTAATGAAATCTAAGTGCTTGTGTAGACCCTGTCAGTTTGCGAAGATGTTGTCTTGATGTATACTAGACACTGTCAATACTAGATGATAATTTTCCATTATATTAACGCATATTGATTGTTCTCTCATAGACTAATGATAATTATTTAAGAATAAGGACTATACCCATAATCATATTTGAATAGGGCATTCCTGCCTGAGAAAACTCCTACTAATTTATATTAGTCCTTTCTCTTCAATTTATAATCTTAGAAAAGGTTTTGAATTCTTTTCACTTGATTGACAAGATCAGAGATCATAGACTCAGTGTGTTTCAGAGCTGGCACTTGAACCCATGTCTTTTGATTCTTAAGATAATTCTATAGCCTCCAAAGAACAACTTCTTTTGGTTCATTAGTAATAAAGCCTCTTTAAATAGGGTCTTATTGTACCCCTCATTTTACTGGCTTCTCTTCCATAATGAACTCTGGTGATCATGAGGGAGTAGATAAGGTTCAAGATTTGAAATCATAGGATTTGGGTTCAGATTGCAAGCTTACTTACCTACTATTTTTTTTTCTTTTTTTTTTTTTTTTCAAATTTGCTTCATTGGTTCCTTGGGTTTTTCCATCACAGACTTTCCCAGATACACATCTAACTCTCCATTCAATAAATCTTTCCTTGCAAAAAGATTAACAGACACAGTAACCACCTTTGACAGTATATATATATATATATATACTATTCTGTACATATAGACTCCCACCTCTCCAAGTCAAGAACAAGGCATTTATTAAACATTTACTATATACCAGGCCCAGTGCTAATTGATGAGGATACAAAAACTCTGTCCCTAACCTCAGAGACCCTACAGTCTATTGAGGGAAAGGGGCAGCTTGCACAAAGCTACATACAAGCAAGGCATATACAGGATCAATCACTACCTCCTATTTGTGGCCTTGAGCAAGACATTCCAGATTTCATGGCCTGTTTCCTCATGGCTAAAATGAGGCATTTGGATAAGTTGACTTTTAAGGTGACTTACAACCATAAATTTCTGATCAAGGGCCCATTATAATATACTTAATAGAAGTTTATGTAAAGAGTTCTATTTTAATTTTTCATTTCATTTTCCATTGCATTTTACTAACTCTAAATTTCACTTGTTTTCATAATTATCATTCATAGTAGAACCAGTTTTTGAACAAGTGATTCATATATAAAACCCTTTGTGATGATTTATGGTTACATCACTTGACTAAAAGTTGCAGAATTCATAATTGATTGAAAGCCCACTAACTCCTTTGTGAATATCTTTGAAAACTTAGACTTCATCATTTACTAATTTTCAATCAATTTGCCTCTTTCATTTCTTTTTTTTTTCCTTTAGAATATTTTCCATGGTTATACAATTCAGGATTTCCCCACCCCACATTTGCTATTCCCCCTCCCAGAGCTGATAAGCAATTCCACTAGGTTATACATATATCATTTTTCAAAATCTCTTTCCATGTTATTCATATCTGCAGTTGAGTGATCTTTTAACATTAAAACCCTAATCATATTCCCCATCAAACCATGTGATCAATCATATGTTTTTCTTCTGCTCCCACAGTTCCTTCTCTGGATGTGAATAGCATTCTTTCTCATAAGTTCCTCTTTATTGTCCTGAATCATTGCATTGCTGCTAGTAGAGAAGTTCGTTATATTCTATTGTACCATAATGTATCAGTCTCTGTGTACAGTGTTCTCCTGGTTCTATTCCTTTCAGTCTTCATCAATTCCTTGAGGTCTTTCCAGATCACATAGAATTCCTCCATTTCATCATTCCTTCCAGCACAATAATATTCCATCACCATCAGATACCATAATTTATCCAGCCATTCCCCAATCGATGGACAGCCCCTCATATTCCATTTTTGGCCAATACAAAGAATGAGACTATATTTTTGTACACATTTTTTTCCTTATTATCTTTTGGGGGTACAAACCCAGCAGTGGTATGGCTAGATCAAAGGGTAGATAGTCTTTTAAAGCCCTTTGCACATAGTTCCAAATAGCCTTCCAGAATGATTGGACCAATTCACAACTCCATCAACAGTGTATGAGTGTCCCAATTTTGCCACATCCCCTCTAACATTTATCACTTTCCTTTACTGCTATATTGGCTTGTCTTCTAGGTGTGAAGTGGTAGCTTAGCATTGTTTTAATTGTATTAATCAGGAGGGATTTAGAACATTTTTTCATGTGTTTATTGATAGTTTTGATTTAATCATGTGAAAACTGCCTATTCATGTCCCTTGACCATTTGTTGATTGTGGAATGGTTTGGGGTTTTTTGTAAATTTGACTTAGTTCCTTATATTTGGAAAATTAAACTTTATCAGAGAGTTTTGTTATAAAATTGTTTTCCTTATATTAGGGAAATAATCTCTGAGACTAATTTCAGTAGAGGGGAAGAAACAGAAGACAAGTTTCAGGCATTTAAAAGATGAATTGATGACAAGGAAGTCAAATGAGTGGGCATAGACAATCATTCAAGAAGTTTGTCAGTAAAAGCAAGGAATGTATCTTTTTTTTTAATCCATGAATTTTCAGTACCTTATCCATAATCAAGTCTTGATAAATGCTACTCCAACTGAATTATTGAATCGATAAATGCTACTCCATTTGTGAATCCATCTGACCTTGGGGATTTTTTCTAAGGAAATTCCTTGATGGCTTGTTCCATTTCTTTTTCTGAGATGGGATTTTAAAAATATTCTATTTCCTCTTTTGTTAATATAAGCAATTTACATTTTTGTAAATATTCACCCGTTTCAACTAGATTGTTGTAATTATTGCCATATAATTGGGCAAAATAGTTCTTAATAATTAATGTACTTGCCTCTTCATTAACAGTGAGATTACCCTTTTTATCTTTGATACTGTTAATTTGATTCTTTTCTTTCTTTTTTTTATTAGATTAACCAGTACTTTATGTATTTTATTTGTTTTTTCAAAGTATCAGCTCCTAGTCTTATTTATTAGTTCAATAGCTCTTTTACTTTCAATTTGATTAATTTCTCTATTAATTTTTAGGATTTCCAATTTAGTTTTAATCTGGTAATTTTTAATTTGTTCTTTTTCTAATTTTTTTAAGTTGCAAGCCCAATTCATTGATTTCCTCCTGGTTTTGTTGGTATGATCACTCATAGATATAAATTTTTCCCTGAGTACTGCTATGACTATATCCATAGATTTTGTGATGTTGTCTCCTCTTTGTCATTCTCTTTAATAAAGTCCGTAATTGTTTGTATGATTTCTTTTTTGACCCACTAGTTTTGAAGAATCTGATTATTTAGTTTACTATTACTTTTAAATTTGCTTTTCCATGGACCCTTGTTAATTATAATTTTCATCACATTATGATCTGAAAAAGTCATATTTGTTATTTTTGATTTTCTGCATTTGTTTACTGTATTTATATGCCCTAGCACATGGTTGATCTTTGTATATGTACCATGTACTGCTGAGAAGAAAGTATATTCCTTTCTATTCTTATTCAGTTTTCTCCAGATATTTACAAATTCTAATTTTTCTAGCATTTCATTTACTTCCTGTCTTTCTTTTTTTGTTTTTTTCCAGTCCAATTTTTCTTGTTCTGAAAGGGGAAGGTTGAGATCCCCCACTAAAATGGTCTCACTATTCATTTCCTCCTTGTGCTTCTTTAATTTTTCCTTAATAAATCTAGATCTATGCCATTTGGTGCATAAATGTTTAGTATTAATATTACTTCATTGTCTATAGTACCCTTTAACAGAATGTAATTTCCTTCCTTATCTCTTTTAATGAGATCAATTTCTACTTTAGCTTTGTCTGATATCATGATTGCTACTCCTGATTTTTTTCTTTAGATAAAGCATAATAAATTCTGCCCTAACCTTTTACCTTGAATCTGTGTGTGTGATTCTGCCTCAGATGTGTTTATTGTAAGCAACATATGATAGGATTCTAGTTTCTATTCTGCTATCTGCTTTAGTTTAATGGATGAGCTCATCCCATTCACATTCAGTATTATGCTTACTAACTCTGTATTGCCCTCCATCATATTGTCCCCTTTAAATCCTGCTCTATTCCCTTTTTTCTGTGTCTCCTCACCAGTGTTTTGATTTTTGTCACTTCTCCACTCCCTCCTCTTTCTTCTCTTCCCTTATTCATCTTCTATTTCTCTGTGGGGTAAGATAAAGATCTATAACCCACTGAGTAGGGTAAGATAGAATTCAATACCCCACTGAGTACATTTGTTTTACCTTCTTTGAGCCCTTTACAATGATAGTAAAGTTTAAACATTGCCCATCACCTTATCCTCCCCTCTCTATAATGATTTTCATGCCTCTTTATGTTAAATAATTTCCCCTTCTATTTCTCCCTTCCCTTTTCTCTCAGTGAAACCCTCTCATTCCTTGATTTTTTAATATATCATTCATATACATACATATCATATCATCACATTTACATATACATCATATAATCATAATCAGTTTACTTCTCCACCCTTTTTCAGGGCAAATTCCTTCTATCTTCTCTACTACTGAGTAATTTTAGAGAATTACAGAAATCCTCTTTCCATGTAGACAAATAAATATTTTGACCTTAATGAGTCCCTTAAATTTTCTCTTTTGGGGCTTCTCTTGTGTCTTGTCCTTGGACTTCATATTTTTTGTTTAGGTCTGGCTTATTCCTCAGGAACACTTGGAAATCTTCTATCTTATTGAATGACCATTTTCCCCCTTAAAAGAATATACTCAGTTTTGTTGGATAGGTGACTCTGGGTTGTAACACCAAATATTTTGCCTTCATGAATATCATATTCCATGCATTTCAGTCCTTTAATTTAGAAGCAACTAAGTCCTGTGCAATCTTGATTGTAGCTTCATGATACTTAAATAGTTTCTTTCTGGCTGTTTGAAGTATTTTTTCCTTGGCTTGGTGACTCTTGAATTTAGCTATTATATTCCTGGAAGTTGTCAATTGAGGATTTCTTTCTGGAGGTGATCTGTGAATTCTTTCAATTTCAACTTTATTATTTTTTTGTTGATGTTGTTCAAGGATCTCTGTGCAGTTATCTTTGATAATTTCTTGTAACATGACATCCAAGATTTTTTCTTGATCATGGCTTTCAGGTAGTCCAATAATTCTCATATTGTCTCTCCTAGTTCTATTTTCTAGGTCATTTATTTTTCTTAATAAGATATTTTATGTTATCCTCTATTTTTTCATTCCTTTGAATTTGCTTTATTGTTTCTTGATTTCTCATTAAATCATTGGTTTCTAGATGGTCAATTCTGATTTTTAAGGCCTGATTTTCCTCTGTCAGGTTTTTATTCTCCTTTTTTTCAATTGGCCCATTTTTTCTTGCATGATTTTCTTTTCTCCTTGCATCATTTTCATTTTTCCTTGCAACACTTTCATTTGTCTTTACCACTTTTCCTCTGCCTCTCTTACTTGGTTTTTTAAGTCCTTTTTGAGTTCTTCCAGAATTTGTGTCCAATCTATATTTTTCTTTGGGATTTTGGGTGTGTTTATTTTCACTTTCCCCATCTGTCTATATTTTGCTCTTTGTCTTTATAAAATTTCTTTAGAGTTAGGTGCTTTTTCAGTTGTTTGTTTATTTTTCCTATCTAATTATACGTAGGCTTAGGGTGATGATGTCATGTTCTAAGGGATGATAGCTCTGAGAGCCCCCCCCCTGATGATTCAATTGGCCTTTGTGATGCTAATAGCTTAAAGCAGTAATGGGCAAACTTTTTTGAAGAGGGGGCCAAAGGAAAGGAAATGCTAATTTGTCAGTCTGTTTCTAAGGCAACTCTTTCGAAATTTCATTGTATTGTATTGTATCCTACTCATTGTATTCATCAGATTAGGAATAATGTAGCATGGCCAGATAGAAAATTTCAGGGGGCTTCATCTGGATAGAACATTTAAGGGGGCCACATCTGGCCTGCGGGCAATAGCTTGCCCATCACTGGCTTAAAGACTTGCTTCAGGTTTAGGTGTAAGCTTTTGATCTCACTCTGATCTTGATAAGGTCAGGGCCTGATCAAATTCTAGCCTCAGAATTAGTCTCAAGTTTTTTGTCTCACTGTGTACTTGATCCAATCAGGTACACCCCTGATTGTCCTGTCTTGGAGCTCTGCCCTCAGCTTTAGGCAAAAAGATTAGTATTTAGTATGTAGTACTATCATCCACCCCAAGGTGTGAATTAAGTCCTTATGCCAAGCCCAGATTAGAATTACCTGGGCTAGGTTTCAGGACTTCTCCATAGGTTTGAAATTCCAAGGGATATTGGTTGACTTTTACCTCTATTTGCTCAGGGAGAGTCTCAGTATATGGATGTTGGCTTAGACATAGGTTACTGAATTTTGGACAGCAGATGTGAGGTCAGAGGGTGTGAATCACTCTTGGCTTGTTTTTCCCTCCTTGCTACAGCTTCTTCTTGGGTCTGCTCTCCTCATCTCAGTGCCCCAGATGTTTAGTTGTCCACCTTTTGGGTTTTTTTTTTCTTAAAAGTTGTTTTACTCTGTCTCCTTGTTGGTTCTTTTACTCCTGTATTTGTTTTGGGGGGGTATTTTAATTTTGGTCAGGGAGGATTCTCATGATGGCACAGAGCTGCTGAGAATTGCTCCATCATCTTGGCTCTACCCCTGAAGTCTGCGTTTTTCATTTCAATAGTGTAAACTGCTCTTCTCTGTGGATTGGATTGCTAACAGTCTGAGGAATGAAATTTAATAGCCCTAGTACTCATGCCTCTCATTTTATGAGTAAATGGAAGGAAGGAAATGTTAGTTCCTAGCAACAGCCTTTTACATAATTACTTTAATGATAAGACAAACCAGAATGAAGTAATGTTGACTTTTAGCTGAATTTCTATTTAGATCAAATCATTTTATGATTTATTGCTATAAAAAAGATTGTCAATGCTTATTAAAAGACCTTACTTCAGAGGATCTAAACTAAGTGTAGGTTCATTGCATCTGAGAAGGTAGAACATTAGTTGTCATTAAGCTATCAATATTCCAAGTTATATGACATGAAAAGCAGATCAAAGCTTAATTTCTGTAGGAGATTTAGCCTTAACACTTTTAAATGTTGAGGAGTATGGCTTGATTCATGATTGAGTAAGTATGCTTACAAACATGAAAAAAGGGGTTTTCAAGGAAAGAAAAGATGATCTGTTTAGTTCTCCTGATAATTATTTGGTGTATTATATAAGTAAATAAACTAGTTTAAATAAACCCTTAATGAGTTTTTAATGTATAGAGAAATGAGTCAATGGGGCAAAGAGAGGTGCAAATCGTAGAAGAATTGCCTCATGTAATAATTGAAGAATCACTTGAGTAAAATCCCCACTGCACTAGCTTTTGTTGGATGAAAGAATGAAAGTGTATTAAAAATTAATACTTCAGTGTAATTTGAAGCCAGTGCTGCCTGAATTATTATGTGCCAAATTAGGTTGCTGTAAACAATAACAAAATGGGTGACTGTGCAAATGAAAGCACCAAGTTATTTAAACTTGCATTAGCATGTTTAATGAGATGCAGTGAAAGTGGAAAATGTTTAATTTAGTAACAGATGACCTGAATCAATCTGTCCTACAGAATGATTGGCTACGGGGCCAATTTTCTGCAAAGGAAATAAGTTAATAAATACAGCTGTTGGAATAAAATATAGACTATTTTATTTTTTTTCACTTGCAATAAGGGAAGGTGAGTTTGTAGTATGAAATCTCTGTGATCTTGGTGAAAGCCTCTGAAACACAGTGACAACGTGATGGTGCACTGGTAAGGCCTCAGAACTAAAAGACAAGAGACCTGATCCATATTCCTGACTTAATTCAACAAATTTAATTCTATCCACTTTAATTAATTATTAATTAATCATATTTAAGTAATATTCACTATTGATGTATATATTTTTTTTATTAAAGTGCTTGTATTTCTATATATTCTATTCTGGGTGCTAAGGGAGATACAAAGTTTAGATAAAGCACAGTGTCTGCTTTCTTAGAACTTTCTTTTCAGCAGAAGGGACATAACATAAAGAGAAGAAAATATGAAACAAAGTAAAACACAATCAATTAATTAGAAAATATCACAAAAAACTGATAAATGAAATGTGCCAGCTTCACATCCCATCCATTCTGATGAATATTCAACTGAAGAGCTGGCTACTCAGGGTATTTGCCAAACATTTGCTACCAAATTCATATTATATATAAATATATATGAATATATTTATATAATGTATAGTAAGTTTATACATGGGAGGGATAGGATGCTACTTTCTTTTTTAATTACATTTTGGAGAGCCTGGAATTTTAATCTAAAGAGTTTTAACTTTAATTGCTAGATAGGCTTTTAAGCAGAGAAGTGACATGACCAGATCTGTGCATGAGGAAAATTAGTCTAACAATCTTATGAAGCAAGGGAAATAGGGGAGATGTAGAGAATAGGTCAGGTTGTATTTTGTTACCTCAGGAATATAATGAAGACTAGGACAGCATGCTGGCAATGGGAATAAAGAGGAAAGGGCCAGTCAGAGAGAGATTTTATAAATAGAATCAATAGTATAATATCATAAAATTGAATATGTAAGAATGTGAATGATATTGCCAATGAGAGAAAAACTCAACCTTAGACTCTGACACCAACTTTCAAATGTAAACTTTGCAAAGTCACTGAATCGCTTTAGGCCTCAATTTCTAGTTTCCTCAGTTGCATTTGTACCTTTCTAGTTCAGTGTTCTAGGATATATTTGTCTACACAAATCTTCTCCCATTCCTTTAGGTGGGAGAGAAAGTATTTCTTTTCTTTTTTTGTTGAAATATGAGTAGCTAAACACATTGAAGATATATTGATGCTTGATACTCTGTTTAGAAAACTGCATTCATTGTCTTTACCCAATATCTACCCCTCCAAAAACTGCCTCTTTCAGTCAAGGAAAGTGAGAGGAAAAACCACTTACTCAAAAGAATCTCAAACTTGGAGTCAGTGTGTCAAAAGCTCTTTTATTTTATCCTCACAAGAATGGGTACTTGTGAGCCAGTGTTCTAAGTGTTACAGCCAGCCAGCAAGTACAAAGAATGGGAGCTGGCAGCCTCCTTTTATCCCAGTTCCTCCCATCATTCACCATTGGCTGGTTACTTGAGAGTTACTATCTTATCTTGAAAGCTAGCTAATCAGAATGGACAATTTATAAAACCAGTTATTCTAATTATTTAAGTGGATTTTAACTAATCAAAACAAGGACAGTTTTAATCCTACCTATCAGTATATCCTGCAGCCCAGTGATGGTGAACCTTTTAGAGATAGCATGCCAGGTCCTGCCCCCACCCCAACCCTAATATCAAGTGCCATGCCCAGCCCCCCCCCCCACGCTGGGTACTTCCTGTCCCCCTCATAGACACTGGGGAGGGAGAAAGGGCTCCCATTGGGCCACTGAGAGGAGGGGTGGGTGAAGCGAATAATTTCCTCAGCTAGTATAGAAAGGGGCAGGGAGGAGTGGTCTGAGTGCTCTGCTCCCCTGCAGCTCTGCCTGTGAGCTGCCCATATCACTTCCCCTCCCCTCTATGTGCTCCCATTGGCTTCTGGGCAGAGCAGTGGGGGATGTGAAAAAATGTCCTGTCCTCAGGTGTGGGGGAGAGTGGGAGGAGAGCAGCTCCGCCTGAGCCCCTCTGTCTTTCTAGGAACAAACTCTGGGGGTGGGAGTGGGGAGGGAATATAGTCACTCTGTGTACCATCTTTGGCACCTGTGCCATAGGTTCATCATCACTGTTGTAGCCTTTATATGGGGATAGTGTAGCTGTTCATGTCTTGGGAGCCTAGGCTGACATGGTTTCAGGGAAATGGGGATTTGGTTGGGAATGGGAAACTTAACTTGCTTTGATAAAAACTTAGGTGACTCCATCTGACTTCTTCCTAATTCTGCTCCATTTTATATCTTGTGAGAGGAATCCACCATTTTATAGGTTCCTGCACCTCTCAGGAACCACCTTCTTTCTAGTCACCTAAATTTTCAATCTTGTTGAAATCCTTCACTCCTCCCTCACAAAGACACTTAGTTGCCAAGTTTTGCCATTTTTACCTCAAAGAGATCTCATCTGTCCCATTTTGCAATCACATAACCAGCATTTTATTTCAGATCCTCATTGCCTTCATGGCTAGCTCCAGTCTTCATGGAACCTTTCCTGGTTTTCTACTACCTCCTAGCTTAAGACTCTTGCTCCCTCCCAAAGTTTTATCCAGGGGTCGGCAATGTATGGCTCTTGACCAATATCTGGCTCTTTTGAGGGCTAATTATGGCTCTTTCTGCAGGAGCCATAAAGTCAATTTTTTTTCAGGCGCTGTTACAGGACCGTGCACTGTGAGCACTGTACGGTTCTCACGAAATTACATTTTAAAAAATGTGGCATTTATGGCTCTCATGGCCAAAAAGGTTGCCGACCCCTGGTTTTATCTATTTTTTACATCTGTTTTGCTATCAGGGGTATTCCCAGGCTTGAGTAACACTAGATTGTAAGGTCCAAAAGGGAAGGAAAAAACTTAATTTTTTTGTCTTTGTTTTGTGTCTAGCACAGTGCTTAGTATATAATAAGAAATTAATAAATACTTGTTGATTCATTGAAAACATAACATATTCTTCCCTGTATAGTCAACATTGCTTCACAGTGTAAACATTGCAAAAATCTTTTTTCTTTGGGATAAGGCAATCCAAAATACAAGAGTTAGGGATGCCCATGAATGAGCATATTCTAAAACTTCTTAGATTGTCAAGTGATTTGTCCTTCTATTTTATTAATCACATTTCACTCTAAATAGTGTAGCTATGAATCCAACCAAAAATGCTAAGACAATTTGAATGAATGCATGAAAATAAGAAGCTGCCCTCCATCATCTAAAAATGAAGATTTTAAAAAAATTAAGGGTTGTTACTTGCTTCTAGGGACATATCTTTTTTTTTTTTTTTTTAATCTGTGGGTTTGAGCTATTCAGTCCTGGGAGGGCTTCCTCTCTGCTCTGTTGACTAATTAGGTTAGTGGGACCTGAGGCCAGATTTTCCCCAGGTGATAGTAAAAGCTAAAGAAGTGAATTCAGCTACTTTCACTGTAGTCTGTGGGGGATGGGTGTTGGAGTTTCCCTTCCTTCTGAAGACTTCTTGTCCTCTATATTGATAGGATTAAGCCAGGTGGGATTGATCTGCACTGCTAGAAGTGCCCTAAGGTCAAAACCTGAAGAGAAAAGGGGGTGGGGCAGCACAAGATGGAGCTTTTGTTCACCCTCTCTGGGTTTCTCCCCCAGCAGCCTCCCTATCTTCCATGATCAGAGCCTTGAGTTTGGCAGAGCTGTGCCAGCAAGGCACTCTCTTGGACTAGCGCCCAAGCCCACCCAGAGATTCCAGGATCTGCTGGAGACTCAGCACATTAGGTGGAGGAGGGTCCTGGGATCTTCCTCCTTTCTTTTCTCTCCCACCAGATGGTTCCAAGAATTCAAGCATTTTTTTTTCTTCTCCCACCTCCCCCCCACCTTTCAAGTTGGGTTCAGCTGGAGGATCCCCCAGCTCTGTTCTGTTGTCAGATTTGGTTTTTTGTTCCCTTGGAGCCTTTTGTCCTTGATTGTAGGTGAAGGGTTTTATGGAGGTCGAGAGCCTTGCTGCTTCTACACTGCCATCTTCCCAGAATTCCCCCTACCGGGACATATCTTTTTTGATATAATCATTGTATTCACATCTAATGGATTCCAAAAATTTGTGTGGAGTAGGATAAAGTGACCTTTAATATCTTTTATAGTAAGTTACCTTTGTGGTTATTTCTGGAAATTAACTTTGTTCTCTTTTTTGTTTTTAGAAATGTTAACTTTACTACTCTAATATTTTGATAAGGTATAAATTCAGGGGTGGTCAATTGAGGAATAGTTGTTTAAAAAAGTGAATTGTTTGGAAATTCTATTCCTGTTGCCAATTCCTAATTGATAATTCTCTTCAGTACTGAACCTTTAACTAGTTTAAGTTTAAAAGGAAAAAATAAAATAGCTTTAAAATAAATACATAGACCATTTTGCATGCTCTATGGCTTTGAGAAATAACAAAAATCTTTTAAATTGGAAACAGCTGCTTAGCATACTGGCTTAACCAAGGAAAAGAAATGAAGAGGGTTTTTTATGACCTTACTTGTACATTTTCAAAATCGGGGGAGAAACTCTTCTGTTTTAAACAAAAGCAGTCTTGTGTTCTAAGAAGTCTGGCCATGAAGTATTGTGAAAATTTTTAGGCTTTAATTTCATTTTTGTAAGAAACAAATTTTCCCAGTTTAATCTTTTATATGGGGAAACTCTAGTGTATTAGAGAGCATTGTAATGAGTCTGAATAACATGAAAAGTAAAAGCATTTATTGTTTTCAGTAATGGCTCCTAGGCTTTGAATAAAAAGGGGATGCAGATTTTGTCTTTGTTACATAGAAATGTTACTCTGGCTAGACTACAATAGCAGATTGGGGAAGAGAGGTCAAACTTTAAATTTGGATATGTAATACAAAAGAGAGTTTTTTATGCAAAAAAATAATAATTTTCACATAAAATGTTCTGGGTATAAATGACTGAAGAACTGACATACATCAGTTAAAGCTGTGAAAACAACAGAAATTATTTTGCATAAATCAAGTAGTATTTTAAAAGCACTAAAGGAACTTACTCTTTAAAAGAATCTTCTTTTTAAGGTAGAGAACAAATCATTTTTTAAATTGTTTTGTAAATCTGGATTTTTAAAAATTTATTTTTATTGTCATACAAAGCACACTTCCATATTGCTCATTGTTGTAAGAGGACACTCATACATAACAAAGCGCCCCAAATAAAGTCATAAATACACTGATGTGAAAGAAAACTACAATAGTTCTTTTTTGAATGGTGGATAGCATTCCTGGTCATGAGACTTTCAAGTCTGTCCCAGATCATTGCATTGCTAAGAGTAGTCAAGTTTTCACAGATTTACATACAATACAATATTACTGTTATCATGTACAATGTTCCCCTAGTTCTGCTTCTTTCTTTCTGCGTCAGTTCCTTCAGAACCATCTTGCTTATTTCTTATAAGTATAATATTCCATCACCAACATATATTACAATTTGTTCAGCCATTCCACAATTGATGGATATTTTCT
The DNA here is from genome assembly GCF_016433145.1 of Gracilinanus agilis. Classification (NCBI taxonomy): domain Eukaryota; kingdom Metazoa; phylum Chordata; class Mammalia; order Didelphimorphia; family Didelphidae; genus Gracilinanus; species Gracilinanus agilis. The sequence continues at coordinate 144,931,786 of NC_058134.1, forward strand.
CAGTTTCTATTTCTTTGCCACTACAAAAAGAGCTACTATAAATATTTTTGTAAAAAAAGAAAATTTCCCCTTTTTTATTATCTCTTTGAGACACAGATCTATTAGTGGTGTTTCTGGATCAAAGGATATACAGTTCCAAATTGCCCTACAGAATGGTTGGATCAGTTCATAACTCAACCAACAATGCATTAGTGTCCCAATTTTGCCACATCCCCTCCAAAATTTACCATTTTACTTTACTGTCATATTGGATAATCTGATAGGTGTGAGGTGGCACCTCAGAGTTATTTTAATTTGTGTTTCTCTAATTATGAGTGTAAGCTGGATTCTTAATGTACTAGTTTGTTAAATGTCATTCTGTTAATACAAAAATCATCATGTTAAAGATGTATGAGAAAAACGTTTTTAAGCACAGAATGGGAAATAAGATTTCACTTTACAGACACATACAGGACTCCTCAAAAAGACATAAAAACAAATCCAGAAGAACAAAGGGACCCCACAACAGGGCGCAACATTGAAGATATGTGGAATTGGGGCACTTCCATGCTATAAAGGGGTAAAACAGCTTTCACTAAAATGCAAGCTGAGCAACCACCTCCCGCCCACACACCACCTACAGTGCCAAAACGAGCACACAAGAGCTAGAGCAAGTTTGGGGCACCCATTAAGTCATTGGCAGCTACTTGGCATCATCAAGGCCTGTTCCTGAGAGCAGCAAGACTTAAGACCCCAAGAGGCTAAAGAATGCACAGACTTTGAACACAGACCCTGAGCGCAGGAGCTCACTGGGATCGTGAGCCCAGGGGAAGACAGGGAACCTGAGCACAGACATGGACCTTGAGTGGGGACCCAGTGCAGAGGGGTGCATGACTGTGGAAGCAGCACCCTGAGACTGTTAAAGGAGCTTCAGGCAGAAGAACAAGCAAGGGGACCACCAGGAGGCTTGACCCTGAGAACAACTAGACCTGAGACATCAGGAGCCTTAAGAGCATCAACAGACCCTGGGCGTGAGGATAAACCTGAGAGGGCACTTGGCTCACAATGGCAAGCCAGACACAGGAACCCCAGAAGAGAAAGATCAAGAAAAATCCTTTAATACTGGACAACTTTTACACAGAAAAAATCCATACAACAGAGCAAACAGCAGAGGAGAACAAACAAGTAACCATATTCAAACCTTCCCAAAAAAATGAAAATGGGTCACAAGGTCTTGAAGAATTCAAATCTGAGATTATGAGAAAGATGGAAAAGATCTGACAAGAAAATAACAGTTTAAAAGGCAGAATTTCGCAATTGGAAAGTGAGGCAAGTAAATCAAAGACCAGAAATGACCAGATTGAAAAGGAAAACCAAAAGATTATAGCTGAAAACCAGTCTCTAAAGGCTAGAATTGGGCAATTCGAAAAAGATGCACCCAAATCAAAAGAATTGATAAGCAAATTGGAGACCAAAATCAAACAGCTGGAAAATAGGACAGACCAAATTGAAAAGGAAAATCAAAAGCTTATAGCAGAAAACCAGTCTCTAAAGACAAGAATTGGGCAAGTAGAAGCCAATGATATCTCAAGACAGCAAGAACAAATAAAACAAAGTCAAAAGACTGATTAAATAGAAGGAAACATGAAATATCTCAATGAAAAATTGACAGATCAAGAAAACTGGTCTAGAAGAGACAATTTGAGAATCATTGGTCTTCCTGAAAAAGCAAAAATTAATAGAAATTTGGACTCCATACTAAAAGAAATCATTCAGCAAAATTGCCCTGAAGTTCTACAACAAGAGGGCAATATAGACACTGAAAGGATCCGTAGATCACCCTCTACCCTAGACCCTGAAAAGACAACCCCCAGGAATATGATAACCAAATTCAAGAGCTTCCAAGTAAAAGAAAAAATTTTACAAGAAGCTAGAAAGAGACAATTCAGATATCAAGGAGCACCAATCAGGATCACACAGGATCTGGCAGCTTCCATGCTAAAAGACCGGAAGGCTTGGAATATGATATTCAAAAAGGCAAAAGAACTGGGTCTACAACCACGGATCACCTACCCATCAAAACTGACTATATACTTTTAGGGGAAAGTTTCGGCATTCAACAAGATAGAAGATTTCCAAGTATTTGCACAGAAAAGACCAGGACTAAATGGAAAATTCAATATCCAACCACAAAAAGCAAGAGAAACATGAAAATCTTCTGCAGGACTTTCAAATTCCCAGTTGCGTGAAGCCCTGTAGTCACTTCAGATACTATTTTCCACCTTGAAGAAAGAATATGGAAGAACCTAACCCCACTTCAAGTTGCTAAAGAAAAAGGTTCTAGAAAGAGAAGTTATCAGTCTCTATTGTGTTCCTATTCCTAGCTTGCTTGCTACACTAGAGACTTAGGGAAATTCCTCTTGGGTGCTATCTAGGGTGAGCTCTCTCTCTCTCTCTCTCTCTCTCTCTCTCTCTCTCTCTCTCTGTCTCTCTCTCTCTCTCTCTCTCTCCCTCTCTACCCCTCTCCCTCCCTCCTCTCCCTCCTTTTCCTCTCTCTCCCTCTCTCTCTTCTCTCACTTTCTCTCACTCCTCACTCCCAGTGGGAAGGCTCCTTCACTCTATATCATCTGGTATATATTCCCTTATGTATACCTTCTATAATTTCTAATTTCCTATATTTCAAATAAATGGGTTTCTTTGCTATTCAATATGCATGTTCATTGTGGAACTGGTATTAGGTGGGAAAGGGGTCAGGTCTTAGATATAGAGCTTGGGGTCCCTCTTTCCTCCAATAATGAGAAACAGCATTCAGAAGTTAGATTAAACCTGATCATATCACCTTAACTAAAAATATTTAAGGGAACAGAGAGATATACTTCTAGCCTGATACCTCCTCTCTCTGAGGAGAGGAGAGTGGCCTCTGGCCCCAACTTGCTACTTCCCCTTCTGGCAGGAATTAAGGTTTCCTTTGGAGAAGGATGGAAAGAAAAGAGGCTAAAGATGTCCATTTTGCCTTCCTTAGAGCCAAACAACACTCCACCCCCTGCTACATTTGGGGGATAGATAGACAGGTGGACCTCCATTATACATGGGGGTTTCTACACAAGTAAATACATACAAATAAATACAAAGTAATTTGTGGGACAGAGAGAACTAACAACTTCTTAAGAAAGGAGGAATCAAGAAAAACAACTTGCTGAAGAAGACCTCCTGAGCAGAGCTTTAAAGGAACTAGTACAGTGATGGCAAACCTATGACACACATAGCACTGACACAAGTAGCCATTTTCAATGACACATGGCCACATGCGGCCACACACAGAGAAGCATGAAGCCACATGCCAAGGATGAAACATTTGCTGTAGTGTAGTGTAGACACTCTGTGCATTATAGATAACAATTCTACCTATATTAATTTACCTATTTTGGTTTATTAAATACATTTATATATTAAAATTATACATTTTTGTATTTTAAACTATAAATATTGTGAAATTATGGTGGTTTTTTTTTCTCAAAGTGACACCACTTAAGTTATGCCCTGTTTTTTGGCGACTTTTGACACACCAAGCTCAAAAGGTTGCCCATCACTGACCTAGTGGTTCCAAGAGAAAGTGGAGACAATGAGATTTATCATTCTAAACATGAGGGATTGACAATGCAAGGGAATGGAGAGAGGTAATAGAATATCTAGCCAGTTTGGATGAAACCAAGATTGTATGATGGAGAGTAACATATAACAGCTCTGGAAAGGATAGGTTAGAATCAGATTTTTAAAGATTTTAGTAGGGGAGCCACTAAGTAGGACTCAATGTTACAGGCTTACAAATGGAGGTATGTTGGAGTCTATTGTTAAATTTTCATTGTGAATATCTTTGTGTTGGAAATTTGCAAACAGTATAAATCAAGATTTGATTCATTGTTTTGTTAATTGTCTGACTTAAGAAAGTGATGGAGAAAATGTTAATAATATAAATTAAACTTAAAAATGAAAAAAAAGATTTCACTTTTCAGTTAAATTACTGTTGAGCTTGGGTAACACTTTATTTAAGAATATTTTGATGCCACAGAGCTGGTAATTATTTTGGTCATTTACATATAATTGATAAAGTGAAGGAGGAATCTTCTTCTTCCTTTACCTGAATCATAACTAGGTCACAAGTGAATTAAAAAAGGTATTTGTACAATACTGTTGTTTTCACTAGGACACAGCTGAGATGATTATAAGGTGGTTTAACTCTGCGATATTATTCATAGCTAGCAAAATTAATAATTGAAATCTTTCACAGAATAAAGAATTTGCTTGAAATAGGCAATAAATTAGATTAATACTGAGCATATGGTTTGACAATATTATCAACATGGTTTGTTGAGCAGTAAGTAGTTTAAAACAACTACGTGTCAAAAGAATAATCATCATTTCTCTCACAGAATTTACTTTAAAAGTGAGGTATGATTTATTTTTTGAAAGATTTTACTTGAAATATAAGCTCTAAAAATGAACCTCATATATATTTAAAATTTTTAAATATTAATATTGCCATTTTATAGTATCCACATTATTATATAATTATGAAATTTCACTAGGCACATACACATATTAATCTATATATAACATATGTATGTTTATATATATTTACTAAGAAGAAGATTCATGAAGATAATCTTAATCTCTGTAAGATAGAAAGGGCTAGTTTTTATATGAGTCATAGTAAATGAGTTCTTTTTCAATAAAACTTTGGTACATTGGGGTCATCAATTATCTAATCAACTAGCTTCTGTGTATGCTGACAATACACCTGAGAGATTAAACAGCATTTCCAATACAATAATTTGTGGTGCAGTTTCCTATTTCACAGAGCTTTGTCATCTGTGAAATAACATTTTTGTGTTCCTCTCCAATTTGTGTAGCAGAGACTGACATGAAGATAAATGTTACTCTATGTGTTTATGACTCATATTTGCAAATTTGTACATTTGCAGATAGACCTGACTATTTTAAATCGAGTAGCGAGACTTTGCCCAAATTCAAAGAATTTGGGGAAGTTAGCTCTTACATGAAGCCCAGAAGAACAAATGCCTTCCCAAATGGAAATTGGTTGACTTACTTTTTTGTGTTTCAGATTTAACAATGTTGTTAAAATCTATCACAAGTATCAATGCACTTACTATTTGTTAATTGGGCTTAATATTTCTGAGATATAACAATAACACCTGTAAAACTATACATACAGTTAAGGGAATTGATGGGATTAGAATAGAATGTGGTTAATTGTGGAACTGGGTAAACCATATTCACTTCATCTTCTGACTCAATTCTGGAACTAGCATAGTTCCCTTTCTAATTGATTATCTAGTTGGTTATCTAATTGATTATCTTGTTATTGTTGTTATTCAGTCATTTTCAGTTTTGTAGAACTTTTGGTGACCCCATTTGAAGTTTTCTTGTCAAAGATCCTGGAGTGGTTTGTCATTTTATTTGCCAATGCACTTGAGAGATGAGGAAACTGAGGCACACAGGGTTAAGTGACTTGCCTCATGTCACACAGTTAGTAAGTGTCTGAGGCCAGATTTGAGCTCAGGAAGATGTGTTCTTGAATTTAGCCCCCGCATTCTACCTTCTACGTCACCTAGCTGTCCTCAGTAATAGGTCAAGGCCAATTTCTGTGTTGTGATAACAGTGAGAATTGGGAGAAAATCTTATGGCATTGCATGATCCTAGCCTTGAGGCATGGCTAGAAAGCTGGACTACCTGTACCTGCTGTTTCGAGACTGGAAACTAAGGACCCAAGTTATGCTGACCAGAAACATGATCAGATCTAACAACCAAGGTAATTTCTCACATCTCAAGCAACCTATATGTCGTATCTGACATTTGACCCATATTGATCAATCTATGATTGTTTCTACTTTCTTTGATTATTTACAGCCCCTTGATAGGGACAGCTTTTTTTCTGATTTTAGAGAATTGTAACAGTTCACTTTTCCCTCCCTGACTTGGAAAGTTCTAATCTTTCCTCTAATTAGAAATCATTTTACCTAATGTTGCATTGTTGGTCTTCTTTGAGTAATTGTTTTCAGAGTATAAAAGTCTATTCTGCCACCCTTCTCTGTATTTGGGGTTGAGCCCTAAGCTGAGGAAGGGGCTGGATCCCAATTTGTTAGCAATTGGTACACATTGCTTAATGAAGAAATACTTAGAAGCTCTTATCTTCATTTCCTCAGTCATTTCATCTTTCCTCAACTACACATTACTTTCATTTTCATAGAAATTTGAAATTTATAACTGGGAGAGATTTTAGGCACCATAAAGGTTTTGAGTACAGTAGGACCTCATTTTATGTAACCAATATATACTAAGACCTTTCCTGTAAGTTGGAAATTATGCGTTATAGCAAACCCCATTATCTAGTATTTCTTAGGCACTTTATGACTTTTCTTACTCACCAGAATCACTACTTACCCTTGTGATTTGGGGCCATTATTAAATTATTAAATAGTGTTAATAAAACAAAGAGAAGCACTGCACAGAATTGCATATGATTTGTTACAAGTGGGACAAAGATTGATGTGGGAACTAATGTTTGGTACAAAACAATATAATGACTCACCTCTCAGAGTAAGATGAAAGTGATTGTGTAAACTGGTGCAAGACTTAGGGAAGCTATATGGGAAAAGATCATGGATTTAGGAGTAATTACAATTTTGATTTTATGTATTTTTATGCCTTTTTTTTTGATCACCCATCACATATTCCTGAATTTGTGTGTGATCGAGTTCCATAAAACAAAGTCCTACTATAATGTTGAATCTGCTTTATGGGCTTAAAGATATTTTCCTTAAATATCTAATTTTATTTCTTCTGCCCTTTCCATCATCACTAGATGGCCAGTTCTTTGTTTCTTTTCTTATTTCTATTAGCTACATGCTTCAGATGACGTGGTTATGTTTTCAAAGGTTTATTTGCAAAACAAAAAAAGTAAATGTACTTTTAACTGAAATGCAGCTTTTATGACTAGATAAGTGCTTTATCTGGAAGAGGAGAGGAAGAAAGGGAATAAACACTTATATAATACCTACTGTGTGCTGGCTTTGTGTTAAATGCTTTTTTCAAATATTATTGCATTTAATATTTACAACCCTTTTAGGTAAGGATTGCTATTATCCCCAGTTTGTAATTGTAGAAAAATGAGGAAAACAGAGGTTAAATGACTTACTTAGGGCCATAGAACTAATAGTAAATGTCTGAGACTGAATTTAAACTTGTCTTTCTGAATCCAGCCTTAGATCTCTATCTATTCTATCACTTAGCTGCCTTTGCATATAGTAAATCATTTATAAATTCACAAATACTAAATCCAGTTTAAGGTAATTAGAAATACATTTTGGTACCAAAACTTATAAACCATTACATTTAGCTAAAATTAACTTGTCCCTATTTTCCTCAAGAGTATTTCTATGCTGAGACCATGAGTTAGCCTTTGGCCTACCTTGACCCTCAAAAAAAATGAGATTCTTTCATTTGAAAAGACTGAGAAGGCAGAAACTTATTAGCCAATCTTCTCAGAACTTCAAAAATTTGAATATGATGAATGAGTCCATTCCTATGCACAAAGAACTTTTCTTTCTTTTCTTTTAAAGCAATTAATAAGCATTTATTTTTCTCTTCTCTCTGCTTCTCCTTACCTTAACTCATAAAGTAAGCACACAAAACCTTTACAACAAAAATGCATGGCCCTATAAAATGAAATACAATATTGACCATGTCTAAAACTGCATGTCTTATTCTAACTCTAGTTCATTGCACCTCTATCAAGAGATGGAGAGTTTTCTTCATTATTGATTCTTTAGAAATTGTAGCTACATTGATTTAAATTCAGGAATATTCTGAAATTGATAATTTTCATGTTGTGATTGTAGAAATTGTATATATAGTTTGCATATTGCTTACTAAAATAGAAATATAAAGCAGTTAAATGTATGATTATTTATATTTCAGATGGAGGCTACTAGAAGTTGAGGGTATAAGGCAGTACTTCTACTTACAAAGGAATTTAGAGAGGTGGGAGGAGCAGGACAGAAAATACTCTCTGCATGAAAGACAGCTATTGCAAAGGCAGAGGAGCAGAAAAAGTGAGGAATAGGGAAAAGCTCATTTGGGCTAGATCTCAATGTATAGGAACCATGTGCAATAAGCCTGGAGATAGAGACTAATTCCAGGTTGTAAAGAACTTTAAAAACTAAAAAGAAGACTTTATATTTGGCTTCAGAGAAATCAACTAGAGTTAAGTAGAGGAATCATGATTAGACTTGCACTTAAGGAGAAAAACAAACAAACAAACACTTTTGAAGTGGTATGTAAGATTTAATAAGATGGAATGAGATTCAAGACTTATAGACAAGGTAAGAAACTATTGCCTTGGTTCTAATGGAAAAATGATTTGAAATAAGAGGAATACTTTGTGAATGGAGAGCAGGGGTCAATTGAGAGAAATGTTGTGAGAATAGAAAAGGGGCAAGATTTGGCAACTGATTAGCTATGTGGACAGAGGTTAGTGAAGATTTGAGGATAATACCAAAGTTACAAAAGAGAGATTAGAAGAATGATGGAACTTTCCAAAGAAACTGGAAATTTTGGAAAAAAAGTTGAGTTTGGGGGAAAACATCATAAGCACAATTTTGAAAATGTTTTTTTCTGAGATGTCTCCAGAATATCCAGTTTGAAATGTCAGTAGATATTTGGTGATGGGGGAAGGAAAGAAAGGAAGTAAATAAGCATTTATTAAGTGTCTACTTTGTGCCAGGCATTGTGTGAAGTGTTTTACAAATGGAATGTTATCATTTTCTCACAACAGTGCTGGGAAATAGATACTATTACTATCCCCCTTTTACAATTTAGAAAAAGGAAGCAGACAGAGGTTAAATGACTTGCTTAGTTACCAAAGATTTATGAATTATTAACCTTTGCTGCTTTTTTGTTGATATAAAGCTAATTTTTTGAGGTTTGAAGGAATGTCCTAAATTGAAGTTATTATATTTAATGGAGTTATTGATACTGGAACTTAATATTTTTTAAAGAAAATATGATGTCCTTCAAGTCTGTCAAATTTCTGAAACTACTTTTGGAGGGCCAGTTTTCTCAAGATTAGGGCTGAACAGTACAAATTCATACATCTGGAAAGATATGAAGAATTATCCTCTGAATAATTATCTTTATATCCCAGTAATGTTATTAACCTTAACTCAGTTTCTTCCAGGTTCTTAAAAATAATAATGTATCTTAATGTAAATTTAAAGTCTCCAACAGCCTGATTTAGCATTAGCTCTAAGTCTAACAGCCTAGTTGAACTATATTGTATCATTGTCTTCTTTTTCTTCCCTTTTCTGTCTTCTCAACTATTCTCTCCTTCAAATTTTCTTGTTCCTATTTATTCCCTTTTCACTTTTCTAGTGACTACCCATTAGGGTAGGTCAATGGATAGAGTGCTGGGCTTAGAATTAGGAAGACCTGAGTTCAAATGTGATTGAGCAAGTCACTCAATCTCTGTTTGCCTTAATCCACCAGAGAGGAAAGTGGAAAACCCCTCCACTATCTTTGCCAAGAAAACCCCAGATAATACGGTCCATGAGATCATAAAGAGTTGTGTATAACTGAATTACTGATAAACAATAATAAATTTCCACTAGGCCTCTTCTTGACAAACCCCATGTTAGATATTAAGATTTTACCCCTTGGTTTCAGAGATTAGTACTGCCCCATAGTACCTACTTAGCATTTATGAGTTCATTGTGGTCTTATTTGGAACTTTGTCCTTTGGAATTAAAATAAAAAAAATTCTCATACAAGTTTAATTTCTCAATATTCCCTGTTAGCAGATAAACTCTTCCCTTGAGGCTGGCCAGTTTAATTGTATTTTCACCACATTTAGACTCACTTCCTAAGCTAAGTGCCATATGTGGGCCTTCCTCTCATATTCTTCTGCTAAGAAGCAGTCATTTGTAAGATTCCAGGAAATGGTTTGCCCTGAATTGGGAAAATCAAAGCCTGTCTGTTTCTCTTTTCCAATCATGCTACAGATTTGTCAGATGTTAGGATATCCTGTTGATAAGACTTCTGTAGTGTTATAATCCCTAGCACACAAATCCTGCCTTATAAATTCAAAGTTACATTGTGCACTCTGGGGTGCCACTGATGGAGAAGAATCCCATCTATACAAGATTTTAATTAGAACAAGAAGAACTTAGGGGAACTCTATTCTCTCTCCCCCGCCCAAAATATGGTTATAGACTTCTGCAAGCATTTTTACATCCAGAGAAGAAAGGAAATTTTGTTTGTGGGTTTGAACAAATGAAGTGCAGGAACCTGACCTTTGGTGCCTCTTACCTTGGAAATGAATATATTTGTGAAGCCACTTGACACATACCAGGCTCTGTCAACATTTAGGAAAAAAATGACAACAACATGTGTCAGATTATGGCATTGACCTTTCACTCCCTCAAAGACATACAATTTTCATTGTCAGTTTGAGGAATAATTCAAAACTGAGAGTTGGAAAAGAGAGGAAAAAAAGGTCAATTTAGGGTATTACTAATCACTTTTTATCAAACTTTATTCTTATATTACACTGGTCTTGGCTGTATAATAGAGTATCCACTCTGTATTTATAGATACCATTTTCAGTATTTTAAGAGAATGAATCCTTGTTGTAATTGGCAAGATGTAAGGTAATTTATCTGTGCAAGTAGCTCATGCCACATAATAGTAGTCACTAAAAATGTTTTCTGAATGAAGATGACTAATGAGTCAGTTAGTCCCAGGATATGTACTTAGTGATCTCAGTACAGTAATACTTCCATTTTTTGTTGGTTTTGGTTTTTGTTGATTTTTTTCCATGAAAAATTTATCTCAGTTTTCATTGGTTGCCTCATATTTCATCAGTGTGTCCATTTGACTTTCATGCTAATTTTGTGAAAACAAAGAATGACCTTTACATTCTCCTGCTCAGTGTGAGAAAGACATGTATTGAAAAGCAAATAAATCCATTTATCCATTAAGATAGCAAACGAAAATCAGATAAGGCATATGGAGGAGAATATATACCTGACCACACAAAATGAATGAGCTCTCTCATTGGGAGTGAGATATCTCATCTCAATCAAATAGAAATTCTCCCATAGTATCTCAGCTGAGAAGAGGGACATAATCAAAGTAACAACTCTACTACATGTCAGCTTCTATCCAAAGTCTTTCCAGATAATGCCTTGGATACCTAAGGTCCTTGTGGAGGGGGATTCCCCATTCAAACAGTAATCTCTCTTTCCCCTTCTTGCTGTCTTCCATACACCAAGAAGAGTCTTTAGAAAGGCAAATGACATATTAAATGTTCACTTATTCTTTACATTAGTCTTTTATATTAATTTCTTATTATTTTTAGTGTTAAACACTATATTCTCAATAAAATGTGTTTTTGGTATGTATTTTAACTGTCTAGAACAAATTAATTGAATTTACATTGATTTATATGGAAATAATTGCCTTGGTTTTCACTGGTTTTGGGTTTCACCAGTTGTGTTCAGATGAATTACCAAAGAAAATCAAGATATCACTGTGTTTTTTTCAAGAACTGTTTCATGTTAATTTATGAAGAAAAGATTGAACCCGGATCAGTTCTTTAAATACTATTACCTTTTACTTTTAGAAATTAGAATTGCCAAAAAATACTCATTGATTATGAAGTATGGATTTATGATATAACAAATTAAGCAAACCTTCCTTTTTTTCATCAGAAGCAAAATGTGGGTCAGTGAAAATAACTGGAATTATGAGGGAGTAGTGAGGCATTTGGAATTGTTCTGTCATTCAGTTGGGTCTGACTCTTCATGTTCCTGTCTACCATCCTGGCAAAAATGCTAGAGTGGCTTGCCATTTCTTTCTCTGTAGTGAGGAATATAGAAGACTAAATGATGTATAACATTGAGAAAGGGTATAATGAGAATCTTGCTAATTGAGCTACTGTAAAATGATAGCAATGTTTCATGTCCAAAGTACATATTTATTGGGAAATGAGTCTAGTTTATTTGATCCTTTTTGATTGTGCTTTTTAAATGAACTTGCACTGCCACAAACCCTGACTGAAGTGAAAGGGCATTTTCGACAATAGAATAATGTGTCCAGAAATTTAAACATGTGAAAGCAAAGGTTTTGGATGAAAGGAATTGCTGAAATTTCCCAACTGGTTTTTGTGATGTGAATTGTTCAGTAAATGAGGCATAACCTACAAATTATAGCTTGTAAGCTTTTGGACATGTCACTTGCTTCCAGAAAAGCTTTCTTTATTTTTCACTCTTTAACTGAGTTTCTAGATGAGTATAAAAATGGAATATTATATCTATTGTGATACTGTTCTCTCTCTCTCTCTTTTTTTAACATCCTGAGCTGGTGCTATGAAAGGTAGAGTCATTTATTGTTTAGTTGAAATGGAACGACTGCAATTCCACAAACAAATTGGACCTCAGTTAGGTGTACTTTGTCATAAATAATCTTGGAGAAGATTGGATTTCTCTCCTTGCTGATGTACTTCAGCTGTACATTAAAATCACAGCATCTAAAAGCAACTGATTTATTATAGAGCTGAGTGATCACTGAGCAATATCCACCTGTCCTTGTTCTGCTGTCTTGTTGCCATTTCTATTTCCCTAAAGCATATTCAGCAAAAGTTTATGGTAAAGAAAAGGCCTCTTCCCTTATTGATACTTTTAAATTCATTTTGGAACTTTTCTCCCCCCCCCAATTCCTTGATGCACATCCTTTTCAGTGAATAATTCTTTACAGTTTGGAAAGAAAAGCTATTTCATACATTGGCTAAGGGCATTTGCTCTGGTGAGGTCAGGTGAAACATTTTTTTTTCTTCACATTCAACATTGGTGTATTTTTAAATTTAACAGTATGTTACTACTAGTAACTAAGAATACCTCAGTCTTGTGAAATTGTTTTTCCCCCTTCTTTTAAAGTGTATTTGTCTCATTTTGCCTCCAAATATATAACCCCATAAGTCACCAGAAGTCATGTGAAGTCTGGTACTGTTTTTGTCAAAAGAATAGCTAGTCCTTGTGATCTCAAACTATCTAAATTGATACAACAAAAGCTTTCTGATGGTTAACCTCGCTTTTAGTGAGTAATTCAACTTCTAAAACATGCTGGCAAGACTTAAGTCTTTCCTGGGAAGAGTCTGCAATCATGCTAAATAGCATCAAATTATATCCCATAGCTTTACTGATATATAAGCATACGAGAAACTTTGCTAGACCTGTAGTGGTCAACTAAGAAATCCATAACAAGGTGAAGCTAAGTTCTTCCTTCTTTCCTTGACTTAAATGATGCTACTATTGTAAATTTAATTGGACAGCCATTCCTCATGGCTTATAAAAACATGTGCCATGTCAAGTTAGTCTGTAAAGGACAATTTTTGAAAATCCATCATGAGCTGGCTCAACAGGTGGTTAAACTTTTTTTTCTAAGTGAAGAATCATTTGACAAATTTTCCTATTTTATCAGGTTTAATAAGGTCTAACTTTGTATATTAGTGAGGTTGTGTATGGGTTGGAAGGTAACTCAAGCATTATATCAGTTTAACATCAAGTAATATGTTACAAATAAATGGCCACGCATACATGAAATGATTCATAATCTATTTTAATGGATTCTGAGACAAAAATGCTTTCAACAAGGAAATTGTTAATGATTATATATATATACTGTATAGCTGGAAAAACTTGAACCTCTGGAACTGCATTGCCCAGGATTCCTTTTTATATTACCCACAATTCCTTTTGCCTTTCTATACGTGCGTTGTTACGTGGTCTGTATATGACTTGGGTTCGCTCTGCTTTGCTTTCTCTCTTCCACGTGAAGTGAGTGTGGAGCATTCTCTGGGTTCTCTAGTTCTCTCATTAAATATTAATAAATCTCCATAAATATTATACTTTGGAGATATTGGATATTAATTTTAAAATCTACAATGTGTATACCTTTTCATATAGATAGATAGATATATTATATAATTTAAAATATAAAGAGAACGAGAGAGCACAAAATAAAGGAAAAGCCACAGAAGTCAGGGGATCTGAGTTCACCCTTTGACAACGTGGGATAGAGTTGTCACTTGCCCTGTGTGCATTTCAGCTTACATTTATAAAATGAGAAGTTTGGACTGGATGCATCCTGAAGACTCTTCCAGCTCTTGATCTCTGATCCTTTATTTAGCTTTCCAATTTGAATTCGGTCAGTTCGCTTATGTGATGTTGAAGAACAGAGCAGCGTGGTAGAGGCTCCAGGGTTGGAATGAGGTTGGTGGAGACGGTGAATGGTGTTTAATTGCTCTGACAGCATCAGACTTGTATGCTTCAGAGAGAAATTTAACAAAGGTAATTGGACAGACTTCTAATATGAATTAACATGATAGCTGGGCTTACAGGTACAAGCTTTCATAAAAGACTTGACATCAACACAGATTTGTTGAAAAGAAATGGAACCGTCTCCAACATGAAATAATGTGACTGCCAGAGAGATGACATGTTGTGGTGCTTCTCTTCCTGTTAATTACCATATCAGAAATGAAACCATTTTTTTGTTGTTCAACAGCTGGGCCTTCTTCATTCTCATTTGCCTTGACTGAATCTCACACCTCAGGGGTTTGAAACATGACAGACAACAGGTGCGAATTTGTGTTTAATAATTGACTGCAATTCCTTGCTTCCTTAAAAAAATTTATGTTGTAAACATCTGTAAGATTAATAAAAAAATACCTCTTTTTCTTAAGAAGAAAATAATTTTAAAGTCATGTTTAGGCTCTGCATCTGAATCAAGTCAAAAGTTAAATGAAAAATAAAGCTATTTTTTTCTGTTAGAAAAATACTTAATGGTAATTATGAGGGCTAGTGACTTTAAATATCACTAGAAAGCATTGTTCATTATAGTACAGTATGGTACTGAGCTTAAAGAGTAAATTAAAACATAACAGTAACTATGTAAACCTAAGAAAGTACTCGGACACAGATATGTATATACAAATTATACCTTTCATGCTTCCATTTTTCAGTTCATTCTCTGGAAGTAACATACCCTATTTATTCTTTGAGAATTAAATATGTAGCTGTGTATAATGTTCTCTTGGGCTATACTCATTTAACTATTCAGTATTTAACTCAGCCAAAGCTTGAAAAAAACTATCATGACCCCCTCTCTCTGCACCACAGTAGTCCTTTCCAATTTTTAAAAGTTAGCTTACTCATCTTTTCTTAAGGCATAGTAATATTCTATTACAGTCATATGCCACAATATTTTTAGCCTTTCTCCAATTGATGGGCATTTGCAGGTCTTTACCAAGAAATTTATATTCTAATGGGGGTAAGCAACACATAAAGGGGAGCTGGAAAGGGAGAATTTGTAGTGGTGCTGGGAAGTGACATTGCATTTCTCAGCAACATAAAGGGAAAGATCACCATCAAAGCCAAATAATCCATGGGAGAAGTCTGAGGGAGACTATTGGGGATGGGGGAGGTGAGGATAATGATTAGAGGAAGTCAGCAATGTTTGGAAATTGTGACCAGCAAGGGAGGTAGGGGAGGCATTTTTGATTGTAGACTCTAGGTTTCTCATGGCATTAAATGAAAGAAAATCTGATTTAAATTATATTCAAATTTATCCTCTCTGATTCTTAGTTTTCTCATGAGTGGGTCATTAGATGGCTTTAATGGCCCCCTTTTGTCTTCAGTCCTATGATTTTATATAGAAATATGAAGAACCAACATAGTATTGAATTAGATAAGAATTATACAGAATAGATTACAAGATTTTGAAGCTTTATTATGAAAGATATTTTGTGTAATAAAAATGTTCAGAGAAAATATAATATTTACATAAAGGAATTGCTATGGTAATATGTGGTTTGGGAGGGGATAGGAAGAGTTGTCCTAGTAGTATCCATTTCTTAGGAAAATTAATGTGAACATCAAGGGATGGAAAAAATGTGGCAGAGACTTAGAGTAGAAGATGACTTGTACAATGGAAGACGTCAGAGGATAGTATCTAGGGAGGATTAGGGCTACATTGGATTGGGATGAGAGTATGGGGAAGGTAGAAGAGTGAAAAGAGCTTTTGTCTTCCCCTGAAGGTGATTATGAATCACAAAAATCAACAGAGCAGGTAGAAGATTTTCAGCCTCCATTCAGAGAGAATAGTTGCTCAGGATACTCAGTTGGTCAAATCAAAAGACAAGTATAATTGATAGTAATTAGAGAAGTGAGGGAAGAAAGAAGATTTCAAGACAGTGTTACTGAATAATGCATTTCTTTGGCCCCAGAAACTTTCAGAAACCATCTACTAAATTAGAGAGGATTGTCATATGCATCAATGTGAAATCCTACCCTGATGAAATCACAGGTTTCTTTAATATTGAAGTATCATTGTGTTATAAGCTAATGAAAATCATGATGTAATCATGACTAATTAAAAGATATTTGCATGTGAAATTAACAATGTCTCTTCTCATAAGGACAAAAGGGAACCACTTCTACCAGTTTCTTCTTTCTAGTACCATTCCTTCTTTGGCCTTTAATGATCCAGCTTCAGAAAGTTCAGTGGAAGAGTTGAAGAAGCAGTTTTGCCCTGATAATTTCATATGTTCTCCCAAAATTTTCCCTATCTCTCCATTCTCTTTGGAATGTTTCTGCTTCTCCTTTCTTGTGCATATAGATTTATCAGTTATCATTGAAACATTTTGTTTATTTGTATCTATGTCCAATGTGTTTGTATTCTACACATACTTAATACTGAAGTCAAGCTTATACTTGAATAAACTAGGCAGGATGATGTAAAGTTAAAGAAAAACTTGGGAGTTATTACTAAATAATTCTGAATTACTCTGAACAATGTCTTCTCATGCTCAGAGGTAGATTGAATTAAATAGTTAAAGCAGTGCAATAATTTATCCTTATCCTTCTACTAGATTAAAACTATATGCTTCAAGTCATAATTTTTGTGATTTTGGAAACAATTTCAATATTTGCAATATTTGCAAAACAATGCACTATTTTCACTAAATTTGCAAAATTCTTAGAAGTATATTTTCTTTCAATTGAATTTATTTTACATAATTTCATTAATTATTCTTGGAGCATAATTTCCTCTTATCTGAATAAAATAACTTCATATTATATAAAGAAGATAAAAAAGATGTTTAGCTGGAGTCGATTTTTTTCTCCTCATTTTAAAGGAAGTAGAATATACTGAAACATATGGCATTTGTTCAAATTATCAACAAAAGCAGAAGATGGAAGTTTATATTAAAAATTATTTTCTGATTGAATAATAACCAAATAAAATATTTTACCATATGTCAAATTAAAATGAATTTTATGTAAGCATATGTGACATACAAATCAAGCTTTTGTATAACAAAGCTAGAAGGGAAAACTAATATATTACATTCCAGAATTGGGATCCTAAAAGACTCTGACTTTTATATCTGACTTGTATATCATGCTGAAAATAACAATATAGAATTTAAATGGAGTACATGGAAATTCTTGTAATTGAGTTAAAAAATAAATTGCACAACTATAGGATAAGGTAGACATGAATAGAAAGAAATTAATGTGAGAAAGACCTACGGGTATGTTGAACTGAAAGTACAATAAGAATCATTAACGTCATACCCAAAAGAAGTAGAAACCAAAGTGAAAGAGACATTTTCATGGATTCTTCTTTGATTAGACCACATGTAGAATACTTCATTCAATTTTTGATATCACCTTAGGGAAAACTGATGAGCCTTGGAAGGAAGCCTCCTAAGGTGGTTTCAGGCCTGATAAAGGTGTTAACAGAGATAGAACTAGATCCAGATAGATCTAGATTATGGAATTATCTCCTTAACAGTTGACAATTAAAAACCAAGAAGCATTAACCCTGAGATCAAATGTGTTAGAACATACTACTAATAGCTAAACTTTGGGAATATTAGCTATTAAGGAAGATGAGATGAAATGAGAAAAATAAGAGAACCAGGATGGAATAGTGCCATGGCAACTAAGAAAGTAGAGACTTTCAGGGAAGTACCAAATAGTAACTATTATATGATATAATTAAGTAGAACTAATATAAGGGAAAAAAGTATTAGGAAAATAATCTCTGAGACTTAATTTCAGTAGAGGGGAAGAAACAGAAGATAAGTTCCAGGCATTTAAAAGACCAATAGATGACAAGGAAGTAAAATGAGTGGGCATAGACCATCATTCAAGAAGTTTGTCAGTAAAAGGGAGAGAAAAGAATGGTAGGCAGATTGAGGATTGAGTAAGAACAAATGTAAGAATTTTCAATTCAATTCCACATTGATCAGATTTTTACTACACTTAGTATACTATGGTAAGCAGACAAAAAATAAAAGATTCTAGCAATAATAATAGACTTTTAAGCTGTTCTCATTTAGCTTAAAGTCTAATAAAGTGAAGGACATAATAAAACAATAATAGCAAACATTTAGAACTTGAAGATATGTTGAGTGCTTTATGTATATTTTCTCATTTGTTCCTCAGAGCAAGTCTTTGTGCAAGGTATGTGCATTATTCCAATTTTATAGATAATATAACCCATTCTGCAAAACAAAACAAAACAAAACAAAAAAAACCTTGTGGTTTAGAGGAGTGGAGGAGGGAATTTGAGGGAATTCATTTCACTGATCAACTCCATCTTCTCAGTAAATTATGTTTAGGCTTTTTACTGAGAATAATGGGGAGGTAAGTTGTGGACCTGTAAGGAAAAAAGTATTGGAGCAGTTGTTATGGGTAATGGGATAGAGGTAATAAAAGATAAAGGGAATGTCATGCTATAGTAAGAGGCCTCACTGAAGATAAATAGCACTTATTTTAAAGGATCTAGTCATCATTGTTTATGTTGTTTCTATTGTCTGTGGCAGCTTTGGAGGACTAGAGAAAGCAGAGGGTAGGAGTTGTTGAGTATTGCTGGTTATTTTGGAATAAACAGTAGAAATACAAGTGGGTACAGAATTTAGGAGTTAAAAAGATATTATTGAAGTAGTTGGCCATTGGGAACATGAAAGAAAGGAAAGCAAGATTAGAACAAAGTTGGTAGAATGGAGAAATTCAAAAGATTCAGCTACTCCTACATATTTTTTCATTGATTCCCTTGATATTCCTGGCCTTTTGTTCTTCCAGATGAATTTGTTATTATTTTTTAACTCGACGAAATAATTTTTGGATAATTTGATTGTTATAGCACTGAATAAGTAATTTAATTTAGTACATGGAAATGTTGATGATTTGTGTGAGTTTATTTTCAATCCTGAAGCTTTGCTAAATCATTAATTACTTCTATTAATTTTTGGTAGATTCTGTGGAGTTCTCGATGTACATCATCATCTCACGTGCAAAGAATAATAACTTTGTTTCCTCATTGGCTATTATATTTTCCTTCAATTTCTTTTTCAGTTTCAGTTCTTATTTCTATGGTTAGCATTTCTAGTTCAATATTAAATAGTAGTGGTGATAATGGGCACTTTTGTTTCTCTATCTTAGAGAGCAATGTAACATACCAAATCTTTTTAGTCACTTAACTAATATTGATTTTTCCACAAAAGAATATTACTTCAGAAATATAGCGATTAAAAATGCAAACTTTTTTTTACAGACATTACACAGCATTTTTCCCACTGAGTTTATATCATCTTTGCTAAATGAATCTTTTTCTCAGCTCCTTCTAGCCAGGAAACCTAAAAGTTTTCTTTGGGGCCATAGCAAAATTCCACAAGGGTTCGGAATCTCTGATCCCTGTAACTTTTTCTCAATGACCTTTTCAAATTTACAAGGTCAGATTCATTTCACAGAACACCATGGCTGAAGGAAAGATTAACTGATATTCTGCAGAACCAATGGAAGCAAGATGACAAGTCCTTTCCAGTGCCTCCACAACCAGAGTTTTTCTCTTCAGTTTGTATTTTCTTGACCAGAACCAGTTATGAAATATCAATGCATACTCCATAATCTTTTTCTCCAAGGTATTTCCTTGTTGAGTCATCATGATTTTCTGATTCTTCCAGAAGTAGCTTACCCTTTTTCTACATGGAGGGATGTCATCCCAGGTACTCTGTTTGTTATATAGGTCTATATAACACACAGATAAATTAATATAGGTAACATTTAAGGAGAAGAGATTAATTTGGGGAGCCTGGTAACTGGAGGGGCATCCTATATTTGATGCTTGACCTGAGTCTTCGAGACAAACAAGGATTCCAGGAGATAGAAGTATGGAAGGAAGGCCTTCTAGTTATGGGAGATAGCAAGTACAAAGGCAAGGATATTACATATGGAATGTCTGGTGTGAATTACTGACTATCATGTTGGTCTTTTAAGCCCATTTTTCTTTGCAGTTTACTAGTGACCTTCTGAATAAAATACTGAAAGTATGGGTGTAACACAATATAATTCTTATATGGATTTGACTGTACCAGTTGTGGTAGATTACAATTGTCAGTTCTAATATTTATTTATGCTGCTAGTTCAGTGATTGTCTAACTCAAAAGGGGATAATACTGATTTATTAGCCATTAATTTTAAGCTCCACTTGTGGAGGTAATTAGCCATAAGTGCCCTATGAGAACTTAATGTCTATTTCAATTATATCATGTTTATTCCATGTACTGCTATGGAAACACGGTTAATATTCATATAATACTTAGAAAGGCTAAATATAAAATTATGTATGTTGAATGGTTGTCACTGTTGTGATATATTTTTACAAAAAATTCAAGATTCCCTGTTAGAATCTACGTCCACAAGAAATAAACATTTTCGTATTATTTTGGATATATACCATGATTTTTTATAGAGGAATTAAAGGTAAGTGCAGTAGTATAAACAAAATGATCATTAAAAGTAAACAGCTCAAAGTTATTTAAAACACAGTCCAGAGAATGGTACCTTCTTCATGGCAGAGAGATAGAGAATACTACAAGGACAGAATGTCATAGATGTCAGGAGCTGTCACCCTAATAGCACCTATTGGAAGATGGATTGGAGAAAGGAGAAACAGAACACTGGAAGCTCAGTTAAACCTAAAGTCAAGCTGATGAGGCCTGGCACTAATATTAACATATAAGGTATGTCGAGGAGGTAGAATCAGTAAGATTTGGCAACTGAATATTTGGGATGAGGTAGAGTTAACAGTCAAGAATGATCAGTCAGATCGTTCCTTCTTGGGTTTCATTTTTGGCCTATAAGTATCTCCCACTCCTCCCGATCAGAAGCGATAGCATGTTTGATAGCAATTTATTCTAGCCTTAATTATTATCTTGTCCAAAATGGAGCTCATTATCTCCCTAAATATGGTCTTCCTCCTAAGTTTCATGTCTGTGAAAGACATCAGTCATTAGGCATATTTGTAGGCAGTGGGGAAGCGCCTGTGAATAATGTGTAACTTTGGACAAGTAGTTTACTTCCTGGCCTTCAGATTTCTTATGAAAAATTATAAGAAGATCAAACAGATTGATCTCCGTCATTTCTTCTAGTTCTAGTATCCTTAGATTGTGATTACTTCATTTTTAAAAAATGTTATATTTTTCTTTTTCAGATTACATGTAGATGCAATTTATAATAGTTGTTTTCTGACATTTTATGATCCACGTTCTCTCCCTCCTTTCCTTCTTCCCTCCCTGAGATGGCAGGTAATATGATATAGGTTAAACATGCGTTATCTTGCAATACATATTTACATTTTCATCATGCTGTGAAAAAAGTCATATCACTTATATAAGAAAAAAAACTCATGAAGGAAATAAAATGAAAAATTGTATGCTGCAATCTACCTTCAGACCAAATTATTTTCTTCTATGGCTGTAGATTAGCTTTTTTGACATGAGTCTCTAGGATTTGTCTTGGATCCTTGCATTGCTGACAATAGTTATCATTCACAGTCGATCATTGCACATTATTGTTGTTTATTTCACTTTGTATCATTTCATATAAGTCTTTCCAAGGTTGGATTTTTTTTTTGTGATCTTCCAATCATTATCACTTCTGAAATAAAGTTAGAAAAATTGATTTGTTTTTAAAATGTCTACATAAAAAAAACAAAGTGCTGCTGCTAATTATATTAGTGAAATAATGACTGAAGGATTGTAGATCTAGAAGGGAACTCAGAGGCCATTCAATTCAAACTCCTTATTTGTAAATGAAGAAACAAAGACCTAAGGCAGTTAAGTATTTTTTTCCTAAGGTCACAAGGCAGTAAATATCAGTGGTAGGATTTGAAACCAGGACTTCTGATGCCAGAGCTAAGACTTTTTACATTGTACCACACTACCTTTTATTATATTCTATTCAAGATTTTCAAATAGGACTTTATAGTCCATTTCATTCTAATAAATCATTTGTTAATACTCTTTACCATATCAAATCTTATCATATAGTACAAGATATAGATTGACTCCTAATATCCATTTTGAATGCTGATATTCAAATATTTATAAACATATTATATTTATCTGTACTTTGTAAATTATATTTTTACCCCATCTATTTATTTGTATACTATTCTTTGGACTGTAGTGATACCTATCTTTCTATAAGATAAAAAAAATATTTCCGTGGGAAACATAACTATCTAGACCTTTTATTCACAACAGACAAACCAACTTCACTTTGCTTTTACTCAATAATCTACACACACATGAAAATACATGGAATTTTCCCATTATTTTTATTGTTTTTCAAGATTATATGTCAATAGAATATTTAATAAAATACTGAATTTTTAAAGATGAATAAATTAATGCTCCAAAGCAAAACAGCAAACCATTTCCCTATTTTTTGGTGATTATTTTTATGTTCGTGAATTGTAGGAACACTATGCTATGAAAAGTGTTTTCATAAATGTTTTCATCTGAATTATGATTTTTTTAGAAAAGATGATTTCAATCATTAAAAACATTGTGACAGTCCTTCTTTTTCTATTTTACTGCCTAAAACAATTACCAAAAAAAATTTTAGCCCTTTCCTATTGCAGTACATGCACACTACTTTGCCAAACTAATTACACCGAAATTTTGCCTTGTGAGACTAGTTATCTTTAGAATAACTTGACTCATCAGCAATGCAAGGATCCAAGATGACTCCAAGAGACTTATGACAAAAATAAAAGGTAATCCATAGCCTTAGAAGAAACTGATGGAGTCTGAATATAGATTGCAGCATACCATTTTTCACTATATTTACTTCATGAATGCACACACAAAACTATACTCATAGCACTTTGTATTGCCTTTGACTTTTGGTACTGTCTTTATGCTTTTCTCTTCTCCACAGTTTAGTTGAGATATTAATTGGAGTAGAAGTCAGATCTTCAATACATAATAAATTTAAAGTTTTTATGACTGCATCTCCTAAGCTAATTGTACCATATTATTGTTTTGGCCCTAAAAATACTGTGACCTTAAGCAAACTGGGTAGTAGGCCATATTTATCTTCTGTGCCTTTCCATTGCCTTTTCTTACACCCAAATTCAAATATGGTGTGTTCCTCCTTTTCAATTTCCCTACTTATTAGAGCTTGTTGTTCCTTGGTAGCCTGAGACTCCTTGTTATTGCACTTGATCTGAATTGCCTGGTACCCCATGTTCTGATCCCCCCTCTTCAAAACTTGCTTCAAACATGTGGTAGTAGCAACTAATGGTTTGTTAAATCAATTGAAGAAAAGTAGATTTTGTTTCTCTAAGTACAAAACACCATCCTAGAAAAATAGAGTCTGATTAGGACAAATCACAACCTTTCCATAACCTTTGGTTACCACACCTGTAAAATATGTGATAATCACTGGAGTACTACTATTTTGTACATATTTTATATTTACTTTAATGTAGACATATTGCTTCCCTCAATAAAATGTGAAGTCCTTCAGGGGAGGGATTGTTTTGCTTTTGTTTTTATGTTTCTGGTACTTGGACCATAGATACTTGGGAAATTCTCATTGAATATTCCATATACTTCCTATTGTTGTGAATCTCAATAAGATAACATATATAAACCATTTTGAAAGAATTAAAGTACTTATAAATATCAGCTATTATTATTATATTTAAATAAGCTTAAATAAGACATGGTACTAGCCTTCATGGAATATATAATTTATAATGATATGACATATGTAGATATTGATATAATTTCTTCAGTAATTAGAGGAGCTCTGCTTTCAATCCCTGTGTGTACATTCTGGTTTGATGAAGATAATAATAACTTCCAAGTTTTGTGAGGTGCTATGTCCAAAAAATATCATTATGATCATCAATCCTATACTGACTGATAAGTCCCTCCAAAATTAGCAAGACTGGTACTTGTACTAAAAACATACTGTATTTCGGTCTGTATTCAAGTATGTTAGGAGTTTACCTTCTCTGTTTTACTACTAGATGTTCCTGTTTTCTATAAAAGCCACTAGGATTGGGTCCATGATCATGAATTCAAGTGGGATTTTAGCGGAGAAAAATAAAATCAGTTTTTCTAATACAAATTTATACATATTGTGTCAGTGGGAGAAATATAAATTATGTTGGTGGAAAGGAAGGAGACATAAGTGCAATTCAACACACATTTTTATATTTTATGTGCAAAATACTATACTAGATCCTGAAGAATAAAAGAATAAAGATAAACCTTGATCTCAATGAGCTTGAATTCTAAGCAAGCCCAGTACATGTATATAATTAAGCATGATGCAATTCAGACAGTGATAAAGAGTATAAGTGATCCAAAGTTTTAAGAAGAAATTTGAGGGGAGAAAATTTATAATTTTAGAATGAACCAGGTAAAATATTGTAGAGGAGGTGTCACTTTGGGTGGTCTGAGAAGAAAGTGAACCTCTTATGGAAAACCATGTTTATTAATGACTGCTTAAAATATACTTACTTATTGATGGACTATATCAGTAGACTTTACATCCAGATTTATGACATAATATGAGCAATAGGCATTCTTCATACATTTTATATTTCCGTTTTGGATTTTTGAGCAATCTCTTTTTAAAAATGTTCTTTGCAAGTAATTTGTTAATACCTTCTGTTTTTATATCATCTTCCTTTCTAAATATAATTCTTCCCTTATCCCGAGAGCCACCCCATAGGACAAACAATAAAAAAAAGAAAAGGAGTACTTAAGTAAAACAAACATATTAACTGAGAGTATATTAACTATATAACTGATAGTATATTTGTAACCCACAGTTGACCTGTTGTACATTTTTTTAAACCCTTACCTTCTGTCTTGGAGTCAATACTGTGTATTGGCTCCGAGGCAGAAGAGTGGTAAGGGTAGGCAATGGTGGTCAAGTGACTTGCCCAGGGTCACACAGCTGGGAAGTGTCTGAGGTCAGATTTGAACCTAGGACCTCCTGTCTCTAGTCCTGGCTCTCAATCCACTGAGCTACCCAGATGCCCCCTACCTGTTGTACAATTAATTGAGGGAGGTTTATTTTATACTCCCCCCTGATCTGAAGTAATGGTAGTTTTTTGTAATTACACAGAATTCAGTTTCATTTAAATTTTTTTTTCAATTTACATTGTTACATTCATTAAGCATGCTGTTTTCCTAGTTCTGCTTACTTCACTTTGCTTCAGTTCACATGTAACTTTCTATGCTTATTTTCCCCTCCTATTCATCATTTCACATAGTATTTAACATTACCTTGTGATCAAATACTTTAATTTCCTTAATTATTCCTCAATGATGATTGATGGACATCTATTTTATTTCCAGTGGATGGAACTGATTCTAAAAACCTGAACATGAAAAGATGGTCTCATTTTATTGTCATGGCTTAAATTTACAAATGAGTAAAATCAAATACTTTGAATTGAAAAAAAATTCTTTTGCTTAGAATCTTTTCAGAATAAAACTATCAACTACAGTTGTTTTCAAACTTAGAGACATACATTATTGAGAAAAAATGTGGAGATATATTTCATTTTGTTCTCAACAAATGTGTTTTCCCTTTAATTTCCATACCATATTTTTCCATCCTTCAGTGTTTCACAAACTTACCTACAGCTCTATACATTCCAACCAAACTAATTCACTTCTTGTTCAGTACACTGTCATTCCCTATCTTCCTCTATGCTTTCATAAAATTGGCCCTGCATGCTTAGAATATATTTACTTCTTAGTCTACTTTCTCTGTCTTTTTCAGACCTAATCATTGCCTTAAAAATGCCTTTCCTGATCAATTGGTTGTAAAGTCATCTCTCATCTCTTAGTCCTCAATTGTTTTCTATTGTCTGTGTAAATGAATATTCTCTTTAAAATGTAAGCTCCTCTTTGTGGTAGCAAAAAATTGGAAAATGAGGGGATGCCCTTCAATTGGAGAATGGCTGAACAAATTGTGGTATCTGCTGGTGATGGAATACTATTGTGCTAAAAGGAATAATGAACTGGAGGAATTCCATGTGAATTGGAATGACCTCCAGGAATTGATGCAGAGTGAAAGGAGCAGAAACAGGACAACATTGTACATAGAGACTGTTACACTGTGGTAAAATAGAATGTAATGAACTTCTGTACTAGCAGTAATGCAATGACCCAGGACAATTCTGAGGGACTTATGAGAAAAAACACTACCCACATTCAGAGAAAGAACTGTTGCAGTAGAAACACAGAAGGAAAACAACTGCTTGATCACAAGGGTCGATGTGGATATGATTGGGGATGTAGACTCTAAGTGATCACCCTAATACAAATATCAATAATATGAAAACAGGTCTTGATCGATGACACATGTTAAACCCATTGACTATGGAAGAGGGATGGGAGGAGGGGAGGCAAAGAACATGAATCATGTAACCATGGAAAAATATTCTAAATGCACTCTCCAGTATATGGGACTTGATTCTTTCCCCATACTGTCTCTGTCACCAGGAAGGGGAAGAATATAAAATACATAATTTAACTTGGTTCCTATAAAGCACAGTCCTAAAATCCTAGTCCTAAACTTATGTAGGTCTTGAGTTATGAACATACTGACATCTCTGGGATAATCTGCTGGACCGGCTGGGTACAATATCCCACCTGTACTCTTGGATCTGATGTCACTATAGTCTCCAATTCCTGAGTCTGGTGAGTCTGATGGGGAGATAGGTTCAGTGGAAATCACTGCCTAACACCTAAAATTGAGGACAAAAGAAATAGAAGCAGAAACATCCACACCAAGAGCAAGTTCTGAGCCCAGGGTAGGAGGGAAAGTTAAAGGATTACCTTCCCTAATCTAAGAAAAAATGTCCCACTCTGCAAGTTTTTTTAAAAATCATATCCTGTTCTGACTATGCAGCTAAGCAACAAAGGGTATACCCACACCCATGGTAGAAGGATGAAGGGTGGCTCTATGTATGGCAATATGGGTGTGCTCCAAAGCCATTACAGGGCAAATTACTTAATATCTTAGTTCCCTAAGCAACTCTAAAACTATATATTTCAGAGAAATGGCTAACTAATATTGATAGAGGGTATTTCTTTGCCCAGGAGTTCCTCATATCATTGAAATCATAAGTCCAGATCCCCTTTGCATCCTTAGGACCTAGCTCAGTATGCATATTATAGGCACTTAACAAATACTTGAAGAATCAAAGAATAAGCAAAGATTTGGATCTCAAGCCATGAAGAACAGAAGAAGAATTTTCTCTCATGGAAAAACTAGAGAACCACTGTAATAAATACTTAATACTGTAGATGGAATATCTCAAAGCCTCACTTCTGTTAGTCACTCTGGCTTAAACCAGAATCTTTATTTTAGTTTATGTCAACATTTTATTTTTTTTAACTGGTAGATCACCAAATCTTATCAATTCTTCCCTTGTAATATTTCAAGAATATGTTGATTCTTTCCCTATGAAATCCCATTGTCATATAAAAATTGAATAGGTATTGATTCCAATGATCATGACATTTCCCAGCTTCTCATGATCTTTCACTTCCTCTCTGTTTATGCAAATTCTACTCTTCCTTCAAAGCCTTGCCCAAGTCCAAGTTAATGAAGCATCTGTTTATTCATTATATTCTTTAGAAATCTCTCCCAGCTCTGAATTGATCATTTAATGTCTATGTCCTTTACTTAGCAGTTAACCATATACTGCCTTTGACATGTCTTTTGTTGATGTACTGTTATTGGATTTTTGTGTGTTTATGTGCTTTGTCTCCCACACTAGATCATAAGCTTCCTGTGGATCAGGACCATGTTCTTATACTATACATAAGGGAAATCTTTAATTAATAATTAGATAAGTAAATAAATTCTATGGTGTAAAAAAACATTCTTATTTAGTAGATCTATGATAGAAATGGTTGAATGACGAAAAAAAATGAGTTGGGACTGCCCTGTTTTCATGATTAAAATGTCTGCCCCAAGGCACAGATTTCTCTTTCCACATCAACATAACAAATAAAGGCTTTCACTGGAGCAAATCATTATTTGTTTTCCACTTGGTGAGGTCCAAAAAGATCTACTGTCAACAGGGAAGGGAGATTATTAAAGCCTGTGAATCCCTGTTCCATAAAGCTCAAAATAAACCATGTCCAAGCCAACACACCACTGTCCAGGGTATTTTCTCTAGCTGCATCAAAGTGCTAAGGAAAAAACAGTAAGCTAAGAGATTTCACTGAAGCTTATATAAGCTTTGGTGTTTTAGAAGAGGGATTTTCCCAAGTAGTTTAGTAATACAAAATTGTCCACCTATTAAGAGAAGTCGTAAGGCATTTCCCACAGTAAGTAAAAAATGCTCCTAATTACACTGGATTAAGCTGTATTCTGTTGAAATGTTAAAGCCTATATTATATTAATAAAATAATATTTTAATATAATATCATGAATAAGTTTCTCCTTTATTGGAAATCCTTGGAGATCTTCCATTATTTTGTCTGCATCCTCAGCTACTCTCTTGGAACAAGTTAAATTTCTTATCATCCAAATTAACCCTTTTAAGTTAGTAGATGCCTTTCAAAAATTTCCAGTGTTAGTGCCTTAAAAATATTCATAAGTGAGCATTGATCATTTTCTCTTTATGATTTTAATCAAGCAAATATTTATTTTATGAATTAATAATTACAGCTAACATGTTTATAGTGCATACTATGTGCCAGGTACCATGCTAAGCATTTTACAATATGATCTCATTTGATTCTCATAACAGCCTTGAGAAGGATATGCTTTTATTTTCTTCTTTTTACAGAAAAGGAAACTTAGGCAAAAAAAAAAGTTAAGTGAATTGCCTATATTCCCACAGCTAATCGGTATCTTAAAAGCAGATTTGAACACATATTCTCTTGACTACATGTCTAGTGTTCTATAAACTTTGCCATCCAGCTGGCTGAAAGGTTAGGAAAGGAGATATCAAGTCCAGATAATTCAGGATTGATCCAATCAACTAAACGTCCGATTAATCATTGAGGTTCTTATATGCACTTAAGAATTTATAATTATCTCAGCATTTGAATTAAAAAAAAACATTTTAATTTAAGCACAAATAATTGAGGATTAATTTCAAAGTCTCTTCCACATAAGATATTAAGGATATTGAAAATTCATGAATGTTTTCAATAAAGTGTCATCACTGTGGAGAATTCTACATAAATATTATAAAGTTGACCTAGTAGAAGAATTGAATGAAAAATGAGTAGGAATAATTATTTCAGACATGAAAATATGTAAGTCAGAAATGACACTGACATGAGATAAGAAAATATTAGGAAAGTTAACATTTACTTTGTGTATTCATGTGCTATGACAGTAATTTTTTGGTCATTTAGTGAGATATTCTTGTTTTCTTTTTAAAACTGTATTTTATTTCAAATATATATTTTAAATCTTTGTAGAATTTAAAATACCTTTTATCTTACATAGTACCAACACTTTATTGCATTTCTCTGTAAGTGTAATTTCTAATAAATCTGTTTTGAAGATTGATAACCTTATAGAGGTTATTCAACTTTAATTTCTCCCTTATTCCAGTAGTTATTAACCTTTTTTATTTCTTAAAACATATTTTAGTAGTATCAATGCTGCCTCTACACAAAATAGAAAATCTTTGATCAAATACTTTAAAGGAAGCCAGCAAAAACTGAAATTCTGTAATAAAGTAAATATAAGATGAACAGATTTAAAGCTCGTTATTTTGGGGATATATATATGTGTGTGTGTGTGTATATATATATATATACACACTAAATATTGATTAGTATTGGTACTGATCAATAGTTGATAGCAGTTATAGTCAGGTTCTTGAGTTGGTTTAGATCCTGAGTTGACATTTGGTAAAGATGGCTGGTTCTAAGCAGTTGAAAGAATCCTCTTCAGACTCAAGTAGGAAATATAATTGTTATTGGTATTTTTTTTTTATCCTGGGACTCCATTCTAGGAGCATAGGGCCACAACCAGTAGGCAATGGGTCACACAGTCTCTCAGGGTCACCCAGCTGGGAAGTGTCTGAGCCCGGGTTTGAACCTAGGACCTTTTCGTCTCTAGGCCTGGCTCTCAATCCACTGAGCTAGC
This sequence comes from Gracilinanus agilis, assembly GCF_016433145.1. Lineage (NCBI taxonomy): Eukaryota > Metazoa > Chordata > Mammalia > Didelphimorphia > Didelphidae > Gracilinanus > Gracilinanus agilis. Next base: position 144,962,355 of record NC_058134.1, read on the forward strand.
CCAGCTGCCCCTACTTTAGGTTGCAGTTTCTTTAGCAGATGTAGTTTTTACAGGGTGGGGTTGCTAGCCCCACGCCCAACCCTCCTCCTTTTTTCATCCAGGCTAGGGACCATCCTTGGCCCAGGAGTGGTAAGGGTGGGCAGTAGGGGTCAAGTGACTTGCCCAAGGTCACACAGCTGGAAGTGTCCGAGGCCGGACTTGAACCTAGGACCTCCAGTCTCTAGGCCTGGCTCTCAATCCACTGAGCCACTCAGCTGCCCCTTATTGGTATTTAGTTACCCTGAATCAAAAAATTCTATATATAACTAATACCAATTTCTGCCTTGCAAAAGCTTACTTCTCCCTTCATAAAATCAAGGCCAAACTAAAACTTCTATTCTATCTATTCCCTAATTATATATATATATATGTGTGTGTGTGTATATGTGTGTGTGTGTATAAATATATATATATATATATATGTACATATATAAACCATTCAAAATTAATTTTATAAGTAATTCCTTTCCTTCTTTCCAGCCTTAGAGTAATCAGATCTTGACAGGGTTTCATTAGAATTGCTCTCTCCAGGCCTGCTGGCCTTCTTCACCTCTGAAATATCATATAGAAAAATCTCAGCCAGTTTCTCTCCAAACTGATGATCAATTCCACCAACTTTCCAAAATTTCCAAAATCTTCTCAACCAATTGCCAACAACTTTCTCTCAGGATTTTCTGAGGAAAAACCAAAGCTTCCAACCTCTGAGTGTGAAATTTCCAGAGTGACTGTTATTTTCCCCCAGACCCCTAGGGCTCTCTGAATTCCATCTCTCTGACCTAGCCAGGATTCCATAGCAAATTTAAAGGATCTCCCTGTAACTTCTCAGCTCACTCTATGCTGGAAAACTACTTCTTGACTGAAATCTATTCCTAATCTTATCATGAAATTTAATTATTGCTTACCTAAATCTAATCACCTGTTATAAGCTAAAAGTGTGTTACATATTATTTTATTGATTTTTTATTGGTGAGAGGAAAAGAGAAGTAAATTGGGAGGGAACTTTAACTTGCCTTCCCCAGTGGGAATCTGAAATCTAAGTTAGGCTTCTGAATTCTGATCTTGAGTTAAACGTATCTACTCTGATATTAGGTTATTGTTGGTTCAAAGGATCCTTAGAGATGGATCAAGGGAAGCAGTGTGATACAGTAGAAAGAGCATCCCCTCTAAAATCAGAGGAAATGAATTCAAATCTTGCCACTGATGTTTCCTACCTATATGAGTCTTAGAAAACCCATTTCATTTTCTTGGACCTCCATTTCTTCAAATAAGAATTAGAGATGTTTAGCTTTTATGGTCCCTTATGTCTCTATCATTATGATCGTATGAGTTCTTGTACTCATTAGCTCAAGGAAGACTTCAGATTTATCTCCCTTCACATATCTAAATTCATGTTGGCTTCAGGGCACTTAATCATTGTCTTTTTCCATTCAATTAAATTCATTTCACTTTGATTAAACAAACATTTATCAAACATATGCTATGTGTAAGTCATTGTACTAGATTATGGTGATACATAGCCAGAAATGAAACAGTTTCTATTCTCAAGAAGCTTATATCATCCTGTGGGATATAACATACATGAATAAATAAATATAAAGCAATATCAGAAGGGAGAGAGCATTAATACCATGGGGATAGAGAGGGAGATCATATCCAAAGAAGTATCCTGTAGGAGTTGGCATCTGAGATGATTCTTGAAGGAAGTGAAGGATTGGGAGATGTGCCGGTGGAAAGGAAATGCAATCCAGGCATTGATGACAGCCTGTGCTACTGTATGGAGGTAGAAGAAGAAATGTTGATTACATAAAACAGCTAGTAAGATAATTTAGCTAGAATGTAATCTGCGTGAAGAAGAGTAAGATGAATTTTGCAAAGTAGATCATAGCTAGATTTTGAAGGATTTCAATTGTTGGGCTGGAGTTAATTTTTTCTTTGAAAAGATTTTGAAATAGGGGAGTGATACAATCAAACTCCTCTTTTAAGAATATTAATTTGATCCAAAGATAAGAACAGTTAGTTTTTAGGTAAAGAAATAAAATTTATGAATTTTCATAGAAAAAATTATCCAAATCAGTATTGATTAGATAAATCCAAATTATAACTCTGAGATACCATGTCATACTTATCAGATTGGCTAATATAGAAAAGTAAAATGACAAATGTTGGAGGTGATGTGTCATTTACTTATCTAATCAATATTAGAGGGATTGAGGGATTGAGGGAGGTGGAATGTGGGCAGGAAACTAGATTAGGTCAGCCTAACAACAGGGACACCCCTAAACCAATTCATCAACTTCATCTGTCTAGCTGGTGGATCATGTAACATCAGGGCAGTGAAAATTATCTCTGGCTGAGGGGCTGGTTCCCTCAGCCTGATCTTACCTTCTAGGTCCATTGCCAACACTGGCCAGTCACTCTTAGCAACAGCTTCTCCAGACCCTAAACCCTCTTTCCTCCGTTTTCCCTTCTTTGTTTAAATAAACCCTTAGCCTGAAACTGTGAGCTTCTATAGTTATTTATAACATCATCCTGGGCTAAGGGGCTGAGGAGAGGGGAGAATAGCAACCACTTGACTCCAAAGGAAGTACTGGGCAAGCATCCATTTTATTCAGGAAGTGTGTGAGCTTCACTTCCTGTTGAGTTCTGCTTTCACTCCAGCAGGAAGGGGCTCCTCACTCTCCACCTTAAAGGAGCCTACAGATAGCAGGGAGACTGACTGGGCATCACAGCTCAGGTTACACATCCCTGGCAGTCTCAAATCACCAAGTACAGTAGTTTCAGGCTCCTTGGCCCAGGTGACTCACTTATACCACCAGCTCCCCTGTTATCAGCCACAGCTTACCCCCTTATTACAGTTGGGAAGTCTAGGGGTAGCTGGGTGTCTGGGTGAGGTCAAGAAAATCAGAACCCCCAGGTTGGTTCTCCAGGGGTATTTATAGTCCTAACTCAAACTGTCAGGTCTTGGGACTGGCACTTGCCAGGCCAAAGTTCCATTCTCCTAAATGACAGGATTGCTTAGGGTAATTTCGCAAATGCAAGAGATCTTGCATAAATCCTGCATTACATTTGGAACCCCGAAGAGCTATAAGATTGTGTATACCCTTTGATCCAGCAATACCACTAGTAGGCCATATCCCCAAAAGATTTTTCCCAAAAGGTAAAATGATATATTTGACAAAAATGTTTAGAGCATTTATTTTTATGGTAGCAAAGAATTAGAAATTGAGAAGATCCCCATCAACTGGGGAATGGCTGAACAAGTTATGGCTTATGATTGTAATGGAATATTATTATGCTACAAGAAATGATGAGTAAGATGATTTTGTGCCAATTCTGAGGAAAGCAAGATTCAAGCATTGCCAGCCACCTCTCATCTTCCCTTCTGTTATATAGATTCTTTCACAACTCTTTCTGTGAGATAATTTACTCCTAACTTTCTCTCCTTTTTTCTCAATGTGTTACTCTTTCTTATTCCTTGATTTAAAAAAGAAAAACTCATTATATTCAATTTACTCTCTGCTCTCTATCTACATATGTACCTATTAATAATAAATATATGCTCCTAATAGTGACAAAATTTTGAAGTATCTTTAGTTCCTTAAGCATCTCAGGTAATGTAGGCATCTTAAACATTTTGAGTATCATAAATATTTTGAGTATCATATATAAGCATTTTAACTATCACTTTTACTATTACTAGTAACACTATCAGTTTTACTCTGTTGTTTCCAATGATCACCTTGAAGTTTCTTAAGTAACTTAAATATTTCTTTTACTATATGTATCTTAAGTATTCTAGTTATCACTTTCCCATGCTAGGAATATAATTAGTTTTACCACATTGTTTCTTTTGTTTACCTTAATCATAATAAGTACTTTATTAAAGACTAATACCTGTCACTTTAGATATGCCTTGTACTTTAAAAATCTTAAATATACTGGTTACAGTTTTCTCTTGCAGGGATGGATGTGATTACTTTAATCTCACTGATTCCTTTGAATTTTTTCTGTTTACAATTTTATGCTTCTTTTGAGAACTGAATTTTATTATTAAATTTTCTTCTTAAGCTCTGGCCATTTCATAAGGAATGGCTGGTTTTCCTCTATTTCGTTAAATGTCCATTTCTACCCCTGCAGTATTTTGCTCACTTTTACTGGGTAGATTATTGTTGGTCTTAGACGTAGATATTTTGCCTTGGGGAATATCATAGTCTATTCATTTTGACCCTTTAATGCATTAACTATTAGATCCTGTATAATCTTGATTGTGGTTAAAAATATTTTTTCTGGTTGCTTTTATAGTTCTTCCTTTGGGAGTTCTGGAATTTGACTTTAATAGTCCTGGGATTTTTAAATTTAGGATTTCTTTCAGGAGGTTATTAGTGGATTGTTTTGATTTCTATTTTTCCTCCTGCTTAAGAAATATCAGAGCAGCTTTCCCTAATACTTCCTTTCAATGTAGTGTCAGATTTTGATCATGGCTTTCAAGCAATCCAATTATTCTTAGATTATCTCTCCAAGTTCTCTTTTCCATGTCTGTTGTTTTTCCAGTGAGAGATTTCAAATTTTCTTCTATTTCTTTAATTCTTTGAATTTGTTTTATTGTTTCCTGCTGTTACATGAAGTTTTTATCCCCCATTTGTACCATTCTAATTTTTAGGAAGTCATTTTCTTCTTTGACACTTTGTACTTTCCTTAAGGAGTTATTTCCCTTTTTGAGGCATTGTATTTCCTTTTTTAGGAAACTGTTTTATTCAGTAAGTTTTTGTTCTTACTTATTGATCTTTCTGTCATTTTCTTTTCTAATTTTTCTTCTAAGTTTTTTTCATTATTTGTTTTTCTGTCCTTTTTTTGGAGCTTTTCCAGAAGTTCATTTATGGCCTTGATATCTATTCACATTTTCCTCTAAAGTTTCATACATTTTCATGTTTGGACTTCTATTTTAGTCATTTCTCTTGTTGAGATATTTTTTCCAATATTCTGCTTTTTCTCTGTCTTTTGCTCTTTTGGTATTATTTTTCCCTTTGTATTTATTATCTATATGTTGAATTTTAGCTCCATCCCTAGAGTGAAGGGACTACTATCCCATGTTTGTACTGTGCTTGGGATAACCTCAGCTGTCTGAGTTTCTGATTGATCACTTGACACAAGTGACCTGGTTGACCTGCTGTGGGGAAGTTTTAATTATTCAGTTCAGATTCTGTACAATCCTGCAGAGGCTGGATCTTGTTAGGGTGAGTTCTTCCTAGTGCAGCCAGCTTCCAGCTTCTGTTCCAATTAGATTATACATGCCACTTATTCTTTATTGTATTAGTATTGTGTATTGTATTGTTATCTGTATTGTATTTCTATTGTGCTGAAGCTGGATTGAACCAATTGTGCTCTTTCCCGTGCCACTTGAGCTATAGTGAATCTAAGTTCTGCTTAATCTTGTTCAGACCTCATTCCTTGTACTTCAGTGAAATGCGTCCTCCTACTATCTCTTGACATTGTTCTGGACTAGTTTACTGCTTCACTCCTATTTTTGGTTGGTTCTGCCACTCTAGTGTTCATTTGAGGTGTTTTTATTCTCCTGTGATCTCTTGGAGGGTGGTTGGTGGGCATCTTGGGGTGATCTGCCATGGATATTGAGGTGGGTCCTGCCCCCTAGGTATTATTCTTTAGAAAATAGGCCAAGTGAACTTCTGCTTTTAAAATGAACACCCAGCACCCTTACCACTGGAGAAATGTAATTTTTTTATAGAACACATATTGAGAATCAGATATTTCTTGGGAATTCTTCAGCAGAGCAAGGATTAGCTTAGTCTCTGAGTATCCATTACTAAATTTTTAAATAGAAACCTCTTTGTTAAATAATGTGTTAGTTCCCAAAAGATTTTTTTAAAAGGGAAGGAAATGTCAAATACAACCAAAATTTAAGTAATAATAACATGGAACTTATGTGTCTATATAAAGCCAATTGATAATATTTCATTTTTGCCTTCTGGGTTAGAGTATCTTTAGTTGACAAGTTTTTGTGTCCTGGGACAGTATGAATATAGAAGTAGAGAAGAAAAGCTTGTGGAGTTTACAGTAGAAAACATGCAAGAGAAATACTAAGGAATGTAGTCAGAATTCTGTTAATTCTCAACTAAAACAACATGGATGTAGTAGGTAGGGAGCCAGCCTTAGAGTCAGGAATACCTGGACTTATATACCATTTAAGGTGGGTTGTATGAACTTGAATTAAATGGTCACTTAAATGTTAAGTGCTCCAGGAAACTTAATAAATAATAACAATAAATAGCTAACATTTATATTGCACTTATATTTCAGGCACTGTACTAAGCCGCTTGCAATTGTTATCTCATTTGATCCTTGAAACAACTTTGTGATATAGGTGCTATTATTATTAACTTATGGATGAGGAAATTAAGGCAAAAAAATTAAGTTACTTATTCAGAATCATATAGTTAAGTGTCTGAGGCTGAATTTGATCTCTGTCTTCCTGACACCTGACTACATGCTAATGCCAAGTAACTTCCACTTCTAAGTTATAGACATACATCAGATGAGGTAGTTTACTCATCAAAAAATCCATATACCAATGAAATAATAAGTCCCATCCAAAAATGTCATATTTACTTATGTTCATGTAAAATATATATACATATACATGTATATATATTTAAATTAAAAATGTTCAGCAGGAAGTTTTCATCAATTTGAAAGTTTATCATTGTTTTTTTATGCAACTTATTTCAGATGATCATAAACCAAGTAGTTGAAAAGTATGAAACATTTAGCTATGTTCTGGTCTGTCTAAATCAATGGTTTTTAAACTTTTTGATCTCAGGATACCTTTATTCTCAAAAAATTATTAAGAACTGTCCTCTTCCCAAAAACCTCTAAACTTTAATTTATATGGGTTATTTCTATTGACATTTATTATTATAGAGGTTCTAGGACCAAATTGGGGTCCATTGTCAAAGAGTAATGTTGGTTGTGAGTTCTTAGACCTGGAACTGATCTCCCCAGAGCAATAATAATGACTTCCTGGCATGAAAATGAGCTTTATCTATTTCTCAAGGGGATCAAAGAGTGCTCAGTGAAAATCCAAGAAACCCCAAATCTTTTCTTACTCTAATTAATGACAACTCTGCTGTCTCACCCACCTTTCTATATTTGACTAAACCACTTTGGTGTTTTTCCTCTGCATTTGTTTCCTTCCTCATTTTCTAAGCTGATGCCTTTTGTCTGGCAGTGGTATCCTATGATAACCAATAGCTTTATTGAGTCACATTTAGTGGTATTCAGGGAGAAAAATATTCTGAAACTTGATCCAGAAAATCAGTCATCATTTTATAATATTGCCTATGCAATTACTATGCATTTGCTGAATTCTTTCCGTCCCTTGGGATCATTACCTATAATATACAGAGATGCACCACCTTTTTGGCTGGGAGAGCCATAAACGCCTGCTGAAGGCAGAGGATGGAGGCGGAAGGCGCTGGAATATAGGGCGGAGGCTGAAGGGCCCCCTGGGGCACATCCTGGGGCTCTGCCCAGACTGGCTGGTTGGGAGGTGGAGCCAGATATGGCTCGAGAGCCATACATTGCCGACCCATGGTCTGGGCCATCTATCTGTAAGAATGAGGTTTGGGATCTTTCTGGATCCAGAACTTCTTCCTGGGCCTGGTCCTGACTAATTGCCAAAACTCACTGCCTCTAATACCATCAAAAGGGGGGTTTGGGGTTAGTGTACGTTCATCTGTATTAGGGACTGGGTCTTTAGACAGATAGGTAAGAATCAAAGTAGCTCAATTTCTGAAGACTCTTGATACTGAGACATATAGATTTTGGGGGAAATTTAGCTAGTTCTTATTGCCTTAGGATTATCCAAATCCCCCTTTTACCTTCCCTTGTTATAATAAACCAAAACATCCCTGTTATATTTTGATCTGTATTTGTTATCTCTGCCTGGACTGGGTCTGTTAGCCTGTCACCCCACAGTCAATCTACTGACACTGATTCTGTTGGCCTTTACAAACAGTTTAATCTTCTGATCCTGGCCTATATTTACCATTTAGTCCCATCCCCAAAACCCAATGCCATTACAATATTATAAGTTGCCTTATTGTGATAGGTTGAAATAACTTCATTTAGAGTATGTTTTGAAAAATCTCAATCCAATCTATCTTACTAGTTTGATTGTTTTCCATACTTGGCCAAAAATTATCACCAAAATCTTGAAGTTAGGAAATAAAAAGTAGGATAAATAAACTCTAAGGAAAATCAAGGAGGTAGATGGGAAAGACAAGGTAGAAACAGCCAAAGGAAAGTAGCCCATCTTCCTTCCCTGCTGACTGGTTGATACATCTACTGAGCTTCCTGGTGTGATCCTGAATCATTGCAATGGTCGGCAAAACCTTAAGAGAATTATATGATTTTGGCCATTTAGAATATAAAACAATTGTTGTGTAATCTGGAATAAGCATTGGATTTTGGAGTCAGAGGATCTGAATTCAAATCTAATTTCTATCACTATTTTTGCGACTTTCCTCATAACAACTTTTCTTGGCCTCAGATTCCTCATCTGTGAAATAATAGAACATTGGTTAGGCAACTTCTAAAGTCTCTTTCAGTTCAAAATCTCTGACATGTGCCCCTATGGTGGTCTTGTGATCTAATGTAGCTCACCAGATAAAGAAATCTGATCCAACTCATGAATTTATTTGCTGCTCTGGAATAGATAACGATTTAGTGAAATAGAAATAGATACAGCGTACTATATATTGAATGCCTGTGAAGCATGGGGTTGAATCCCAGGAAGAGGTCAAGTCTGTGAAGGACATCCTTCTAAGTAAGGAAATCTGAAAATCAGTCATTGTACCCAACACCATGTTCATTGTGTGTCTGAGAAGGATATCTGACTGTAGATCCTCAGAACATAGTCAATATTGATGTGTGTGTCACTAAAGTAACTTGGCTTTTGGTCACTTTTCTAGTTGCTTCCCCCTCCCTTCTCCCCTTTACTTTAGCTATCTATTGGCTTTCTTCTCTGTTTCAAGGATAGAGAGAAACCACTGCTCTAAGCTTACAGAGTACTCTTCTCTGGTACTTGGGATAGGCCTGGCTACCTTTTTTTTTTCACAGTGTGTCTGTTGAGGAGGTATCTCTGCTGGCTTGCTCTATGGAGGTTTGAAGGTGTTTTAACTAGCTATAGCCAGTACCCTGTGTTACTAGTTCCTTTGGTTTTTGTGGGCTACTCTGCTTCTTCCCTGTCACTGCTAAGTGGTTTAGGCTGAGCAGTTCCCCTTCTCTGGGTTCTGCTGCCTAAGGGAATTTGCTGCTACAAGGGAGTTCATATTTTCCTACAGTTCAGCCATTCCTCCTCCCTGCTGGCTTGTAGCCTCAGACCACTGCTGCCAGGTGGCAGTTTGTTTCACTATCTTCTATACCTTTTATAGAGTGGCTCGGGCTGAGCTTATTCCCATTCTTTAGCTTCATTGTGTCTGGCAGAGTTGCAGCATGTTGGGCTACTCCAAATGCTGGTTCTTGCCTATGCTGTGCTTTCTATGCTTCTCTCTCTTTTTTATCCCAGTGAGATATGTTCCTTCACATTTCCTTTGTTTTGAGGTAATTATTTTCCTTTGTGTGTGTGTGTAGGGATCAGGGAAGTGGAGCATCCTTTACTCCATCATTTTAGCTCCTAGCATGTAACTCCTATAGAGGTCTTCAATAAATTAACTTATGCCAGTGATGGCAAACCTATGGATGCATGCCAAAGATGGCATGTAGAGCACTCTCTGAGCAAACTCCCCACTGCCCTCAAGTGCATTACTAGAAAGGAAGAAGGACTTGGGCAGAGTTGCTCCTCTCCCCCCTATCCAAACCTGACAACATTTTTTCGCATCCCCTGCTCCTCTGCCCGACAACCCAATGGGAGCTCACAGAGGATAAGGTGGGCAGCTCACAAGCGGCAAAGGTGGAGGAGAGCAGAGTGTTTGGGTCACTCACCTCCCCCTCTTCACATGTTCTGAGGACATTTTTTCACTTCATCCACCCTCTGCCCAGCAGCCCAATGACAGCATTTTCTCCCTCCCTTGTTTGGGGTAAGAGGAGAGGTAGGATGTGCCCAGTACTCAGAGTGATAGTGGCTAGAACATGGCACACAGTCTCTAAAAGGTTCACCATCATTGATTTATAGTATAAGATTATTTGATGAGTGAATATATAAAAATTATTATACCTGCCATTATACTGTAAGCCCCTTTGAGATAGGTACCATATCTCAAAGATTTCAATTTTCACCCTTAACCCAGTGTCAAACCCAGTTTATTGTATATATTAAGTTCTTTGAAAATTCTTGCTAAATTAATAATTAGTCTATTGAGGAAATGCTGCTTCTAAAGTATTAGGATTTTTCTAGAAGATTTTAAAAACATTTTAATAGTGTCTGCAAGGTTGTATATCTCCTAATACTTTTTCTGTTGTCTACATTAATCTCTGAATATGTAATTTCCTCTAATTTTTTCAAAGTATTATTGCTACTTGAGTAATGAGAGAACTCATTAATCCAAATCCCTTCATTCCCCAATTCTCAGAGGTACCAATGTAACTTTCAACATATTCTACAGGAAAGTTAATTCATTAGTTGAATTTTTTTTTAAATTTAAACTCCCTAATGCTAAATGACATCATTTACATACAAACCATACCTGATTAATGCCAGAGAATTAATTTACAACAAATTAATTGTTTCTGACAGCTATAGTTTTTTCCTTACCCTAAATGTGTCCTTTGGCTATGAAGGGAACATAGAGATTAAATTGAGAGGAGCTACAATGTAGAAAGATGAATAGCAGTAAAGTAACCCAGAAATTCACAGGAGACAAAAATCCAAAAATAAAACTCCTGCCCTAGATGACTATCCACTAATGGGCAATATATGAGCAAAAGTAAAAGGACTTCATGATCTCTTTAAATGATTAATAGTATAGGTATCACAAAAACTTTGTGGGGCAAGGTACCCTCTTACTCTCCATATCTAGAATATGGTTTAGGAAGAGAATACATTTTTCAAATTGAATAAGACAAGTAAAATGGGGAACAGGCTGACAACTCATATATATTAGGAAGTTATAGTCTCATAATGAAACATAGGAAATGAAAGAAGGAAGCATGGTGTATGCAAAAATCGTAGCAATATTGCCTTCAAAGTATATTAGAAATTACACAAATAGAAAGATAATACATGAGAAGACTTGGAAAATGAAATACAAACTTGGATATCTATTAAAGTGCCCTGTCTCCTCACTATCACTCTGAAGCAAAGAGATCAATCATTTTCTGGTTTAGGCCTTTTCTAGACTTTTGTCTGCTCCTGTAAGTAGATGACTTGCAGTAGTTAAACTTTGTTAGAGAATAATGATAGTCTGAATAGTTACCTATTTTTTTTCCATTTGGACCTTTTTTGGCTTTAGCATTTTATTTAAAATAGGTCAGGTTGGAGTTGTTTCTATTACATGCCAAATTTTGTTGTTTTTATACTTTTCTACTGGTATTAATTTTAATATTTTATCTAATAAGTCATTCTAAATTGGGTTTTTAACTTGTTTTTGATAACTATTTCAACACAGAACCTAAAATGTAAGATCTTTGAACCAAGTGAAGCTAGTTATTATCAAACCTAAGATGGAAAGATTAAACATTGATATCTTGGACATCAGTGAACTCAATTGAATTTGAAATGGTAAATTTAATTCAATTGGTCATTCTAAAGATGCCACTATTGGCAAGAATTCCTTAAAAGAAATAGAGTATCTCCCTTAGTCAATAGGAGGGTGAGAAAAGAAATACTGAGGTATAATCTCAAAAATGATCATGATAGCTATTCAAATTCAAGATAGATAATTCAGGATCACTATAATAAAAATCATTGCTCTAATTACTAATGCCAGAGGTCAAAGTCCATCAGTTCTATGAGGATCTATAACATCTTATAAAAGTAACATACAAAAGAATCACATTTATTATAGGAGATTGGAAGGCCAAAGTAGGAAATCAAAAGATAATTAGAATAGTAGGCAAGTTTGACCTAGGAGTACAAAATGAAATGGGGCAGAGACTAATAGAATTTTGCCAAGATAATTCTCTAGTCATAGCAAACACATTTTTTCAGCCAAAATGATGACATGTAGAAATGATTGCCACAATACAATATAAGATATCAATAATGATGATGATGATAATGAGGACAGTTAGCAATTATATAGTACTTAATATGTGACAGACACTGTTCTAAGTGCTTTATAAATATTATCATTTGATCTTCACAAAATCCTTGAGAGGTAGAAGCTATTATTATCCAAACATTACAGGTGAGGAAACAGTGGCAGGAAAAGGTTGAGTAATTTGCCAAGGTTCACACAACTAGTAAATATCTGAAATTATGGGAACTCAGGATTTCTTGAATCCAGGTCCAGTGCTCTACCTACTGTACCTTGTAATTGCTCTAAGTATTTGTTTGCTTCAAAATGGCTTTAGTAGACTTCAAGCTTATTATGAATTGCGTGGAAGACAATCTAGTAATAGGCTGTACTTAGATATAGCATCTGAGACTTGGAAAATGATTGGCAATTATCTAATTGCCCTTGCCCTGGTCAGATCATGCATAGATTAAAATAATTATTTCTGGTCTCCAAATTTTAGAAAATATATTAATATCCTAGAGAAGGTATTTGTAACCATTTTTTGTATTCTTTAGAAGTTTGGTGAAGACTGTGGACCTCTTTGCAGATTTTAAAAAAATGCAGAAAATCTAATACCTAAGGTTTCAATTATATTGAGAAATCAATTATATTAGAATCAATTATATTGAATAAAGATCATTTTTCCCATCCAAATCGATGTAAACCGTCTTTTTAGAACCTATCTATGACTGTTAGTCTTTACATCCCCAACTTAAAAACCTTTTTCCTCAAGAGTCAAGGTCTCATATCACGTGAAGAATGATTGAAAGAAAAGTTTATGTTCAGTCTAGAGAAGATGAATTGAAGAAATAATGTACTTAAAGGGATATTCCATTAAAGGATTATACTTTTTTTCTTTGGCCCTGAGGGTAGACCTAGAATCAAAGGACAGAAGTTGCAAAGAGGTTGATTTAGATTTAATATAAGGAAAAATTCTCTTATAATTTAAACTGTTCAGTAGTGGAATGAGCTTCCTCATGGAGGTGGCAGAAATGTTCAAGAATAGTTCAAGTTTGGGGGTGGTGCCAAGATGGAGGCATAGTAGCAGGAACCTTTTGAATCTCCTTCCAATTGATCACTACAAAGTGTTTCAGAAGGACAGAAATTAAACCAGATGAGTAAAGGGGCTCTCCCACTGGATATAGTGTGTAAGATAGGAAGTGAGTGGTGATTCTCATGCTGTAAGGGGATGAAACTGCACTAATCAAAAGATAAGCTGACCACCCCTCCCCTACACACATATCACACAAGTTTGAGTGAGGGCCAAGGCAATTTCCAAATTCTTGGGGCTGGCTGAAAGCACCACAGCTTTACTGCTGAGGAAGATAACCTCAGGGCAAAACACTTTAAAGCACAATAAGCAAGAAACATCACAAATCTACCTGCACTCAGTCAGGCTTCTGACAGGGAAGAGAAGATAGAACCAAGGCAAAGGCTTATGAGACAGAAGTTAGGAAAGCAATGACCACCAACATACAGAAATACCAATCCTCCAGTGGTAAAAGGAGTAAGCAAAAACAAAAAAAATCTCTTGACCCTGGGAAAATTTCTATGGAGAAAAAGAACAAAATACAGAAGTAACAACAGAGAGTGAGAAATAAAGCAAACACAATCAAACTTTTTTTTAAAGATGGAAATTAGTCACAAGCTCTGGAGGAATTAAAAAAGGAGTTAAAAAAACAAGTAAGAAAAATAGAAGAAAATTGGGAAGAAAAGTGGGGGAAAGAAATTAAAGTAGTTCAAAAAAATAACAGATTGCAAGACAAAATTGCCCAAATGGAAAAAGAGGCACAGAAATCAAATGAAGTAATTAGCAAATTTGAGACTAGAATTGACCTGTTAGAAGCCATGAAAAGCAGTATAGACCAAAGTGAAAAGGAAAATCAAAGGATTATTGCTGAAAATCAGTCTTTAAAGACTAGACTTAGACAAATAGAAGCTAATGATCTCATGAAACAGCAAGAATTAATGAAGTAAAATCAAAAGAATGAAAAAATAGAAGGAAACATGAAATATCTCATTGAAAAATGAAACTGAATTATTGGACTAACTGAAAGCCTAGAAAAAAAAAGCCTACACATCATATTATAAGAAACTATCCAATAGAACTGTCCTGATAGAAATTGAAAGAATCTATAGATCACTCCCCACATTAAAGCCCTAAAAGACAACTCCCAGGATTGTTTTAGCCAAACTCAAAAACTTACAGGCCATGGAGAATATACTGTAAGCAGCCAGAAAGAAATAATCCCTATATCAGGAAGCTTCCACACTAAAGGCTTGGAATATGATATTCAGGAAGGCAAGATAACTGGTCTACAACCAAGAATCACCTACCCATCAAAAGTGACTATATACTTTCAGGGAAAAGTATGGGCATTTAGTAAAATAGAAGATTTCCAAATATTCCTTAAGGAAAGACCAAAACTAAATAGAAAATTCGATATTCAAATACAAAATTCAAGAGAACCATAAAAAGGTAAAGAAGAAAGAGGGAAAGAATTGTTCAAGTTTGACTGGATAATTTTTAAGGGCCTTCCTATCTCAAAGATTCAGTGATTCATTCTTTTTACTTTTTTTTCTTTTAAAGAGTTGACATACTTGGTGATATAGAGATTATTCATAATATGATGTGTTGTGTGCAGCAAGTTCCCATAATCATTTCATAGACTAGAAAGGCTAAATAAGCTGCTAACAGAAAAAATAGTTTAGAACTGCAAAACTGCTAACTTTTTTAGAGGAGTTATGGTCTCTGTGAAGACCAAATATTGTTTAGAATTATAGTGTAACTAAGTAGGTTAATACCTCTTAACCTAAATAAATAATAGCAGTCAGGCCAGGTATGAAATTCTCAGCTGAAAGAACTACAGGGAACAATTAAAATTAAGCCTACAGACTACAAAATGCAAAATAATACTTAAAATGCAGATTTTCTGGATAATTAAGCACACTACAAAATAAAATTGACTGAGTAATCTATAATCATGCACTGGGATTAATAATACAAAAGGCTGAAGTACATGGTTTGACTTAATGAAAAAATGTTTTTAGAGTTTAAAATGGCAAACTTATTTGAATGTTCTAAAAATAATTAAACATTTACTTGCAGTGATTATGACTTGTTTACCTCAGCCAAACTGGAAAAAATTTCTTGACACAACTGTCCCAAAATAGAATCTGATATCTTAGACATTTGTGGACTCCTAGAAGCTCTTAGGCAAAAGGTAGATAATTGATTGTCAGAGATGCAGAAGGAATTGTTGGTGTGGCACAGCTGGAACTCAATGTCCTCTGAGGATCTCTTCGCTTGTTAAAATTCTGTGATTTAAAATTCTTTTCTTATACTTTTATGCACTTTATTTTCTACTGTAGTGATTGATATGCATACTAGAGCTCTTCTATTCATTTATAGCTCCATAAGAAAAAGACCATGTCTTTTTTTCATCTTCCTTTTCCTTCAGTCGAATTAATTTAATTCAACTCAGTAAACACTTATTAAGCATGACACTATGTGTCAACATGGAGGTAGGTGCTAAAAAATAAGAGATTAAAAAGGCATAGGCTCTGCCCTCAAAGAGCTTCTAATAGAGAAGTCAAAACAGATACACAGAGGCAGCTGACGGTACAGTGGAAAGAACTTTTTTGATTTGGAATCAGGAAACCCCATGTTCAAATATAGTCTTAGATACCTTCTAGCTGTGTGGCCTTGGGTAAGTTACTTGGGTACCTCACACTCTGGATGCCTCAGTGTCTTCATCTATAATATGGAGATAATTATAGAACCTATTTCAGAATAATTGTGGGTGCAAAATATAGTAATATTTGTAAAATTCTTTGCAAAACTTAAAGTACTATATAAATTCTAGCTATTGTTATTACAAATAGATATTAAGAAAAGTGGAATGTGATAAGGGCAAAGGAAAAACTCCTGTCAGCATGAATTGGGGCAGAGATCTGAGAGGGCTTGGTGAAAGAGTTTTAACTTAGAATGAACCATAAAGCATGACCAGAATTTGGATAGGTAGATTTGGGAAGTTAATGTTTCCTAGGTTAAAGGTAAGGCCTGTGTGATATCAAAGAGGTAGAAAGGTGTAGGACAATTTTAAAGAACAATTAACTCCTATTCTTGTTTTTTGGGACATGGATCAAGGAAGAAAAAGATTGTGAGTTAAGATCTGACAGAGTTGGGAGGCAGACTTTGGAATGTCTTAAGCCTCAGGTTAATGATTTTACATTGTTCCCTCTGGACCTCTGGGAATTACTGAAGGTTTTTGAGCAGGAAAGTAACCTCATCAGACCAATGCATTCCAAAGTTGGTTTTGGCAGCTTTGTAAAGGAGAGTTTGGAAAGGTGAGAGATAAGTAACAGTGAGTCCAAGAAAAAGGTGTAAGTACTTGATCTAGGGTGACTTCATGGTGAGGTAGAGTGGAAGTGAGAGATGTGAAAGATATTTTTGAAATAAAATTAATAGAACCTAGAAACTGATCGAAGAAGGAAAAACAGAGTCAAAGAACATTTGGAGTTTTCAAATGTTTGTGCTACCAACACAAATGGGTACTCACTTCTAGATTTATTAAGTTTGAGATGTTGATGGGATATTTAATATTGGCGATGTTTAAAAAGCAATTAGAGATATTGTATTGAAACTCAGGGGAGAGATTGGGACACTTAATAAATGCTAATTTATTTGAATGAAAGCCCTGTAGGGGGAGAATGAATGAATTTTTAATTGATAGCTGGTTAGTTATCTTTGATACTGCTAAAAGGAAAATGAGCAATTCACACAAATTCATGGGTTATAATTGGTTTACTATTTTGTTGTTTCTAACTTATTCTTTCACACTTTAACTTTTAGCATTTTCCCCTAAAGATGGGTCTTACCAGTAGATATCTGATATTAGTACATAACAGTACAAATGCACTAGTACATTTCAGTACATTCTTATTTGCTTTATGCTATGCTTCATCTCCATACCAGATGCTTTGCCCACTTGAGGATGATTCTATCCTGAGGCCACACAGTGAGTCCCTGCCTGGCACCTTACAGAGCTCCTGCCACACTGCCCACTTTCAGATCTACTTCACATTTATACCCACTACCTCACCCTCACAATTTCCTCCTTATCCCTTTCTCCACCCCAGTTTGTCATTCCCCTTTCATGTGTTGTCTTCACCAAAAGAATATAATCTTTTAGAGAGTAGGGACTTCATGTTTTCTTGTTTTTGTATCTCCAGTGCTGGGCACAATGCCTGGTTCATAGTAGGTGCTTAATAAATATTCTACTCATTTATCTTACTATTATGAAAATGAAGAGATAATTTTTTCAAATGTCATAATAAACTAATAGAATTATACATGCAGAAAATACTCAAATGAATCTTTATAGATTACAACCTATCTATACTTATTTTTCCTAGTGGATATTCTCTGTGTTCTCTGATAAATCCCTTACAGAGGGTTGAAAAAGTGTTCTGGGACTTATGGACTTATTTTCTCTTGACTTAAGGATAGCCTAGAAATGTCCTTGCGTTTAAGGGGATAAGCCACACAGCTTAGTACTCCTTGGATCCATGTGTCCTCATCTTTAACTTGTCTCTTTTATTCCATTACTCTGCTCTGCCTCCTCTCCCTTCCCTTTCCCTTATAACTCATGCTTTGAGAACTATAATCATATCAGCACTAATATTGCCTGGGTAAAGAGAGCATGATTGGAATGCTCTATTGCTTTCTTTATCATCTGCAACTTATTAGAACAAAACCAAAAATAGCATTCATCTCTGCCACCATCTTCTATATGCATTATCTTTCTGTTTTACAATATAAGATCCTAGAGGGAAGAGACTACCAATTGTAAGGGTATCACTACTTCATATAATGCTTGGCAATCAGGGAGCACTTAATAAATACCATTTATGAATTTTTTTATTCATTGGGTATCCACTGACTATCTCTTGCTCTTGTCATGTGTCAAATCTATCTTCTTTTTTTGATCATCTTTTCATATTATGACATGTTTGACTATAGTGTTTGAAGTTCTGGTTTGTTTTATTTTACTATCTGGTGTTATGGATAAAGGGGAGGTCACTAAAATTGGGGGGTGCTCTCCTTCCCTTGCTGAGTGACAGAGGGTTAAAGGGGTGATTGAGGTAGTAGGAGAGGAATGAAAAGGATGGCTGAGTTTAGGGAGGAATGGACAAGGTGGTATTAGGATGGTAAGGGTACAGAGTGAGGTGTTCAGGAGAGGCGGCTAACACAGACTAGACACCCAAGCTAGAGACAGAGGATACTGAGAGGAAATAGGCTGAACTCTTTCAGGCAGGAAAGGTACTTCTACAGACACAAGGAATAGGGCCAGTCAGAAGTAGTTTGAATCTGACTTGAGGCCTTTCTTGTCAGTTTCTCAAGTCCTCAAAGGAGGAATCACAAGGCTCCTCCCTATCAATGAAACTGAAGGGATTCAGGAGGAAGCATTGGGCAACTACTTCCTCCCAAGATGGATGCTTCCAGTTTCCCTCAAGAAATAAAAGAGAATAATTCCTTCCCCTTCAAAACTTGCCTAATTCTTCAACACAATGATTCTCCAGAGGTTTGATTAAGTAACAAAGGTATTTATTAATGTTCAGGGTTGGTCAGGAAGGAGAGAGGGGTTTGGGGTTTCTGACAGCAATTAAGGAGAAACTCAAAATGGGAGAGGGTCACAGGAATGGGTTAGACTGAGAGAGGACCTGCTTCTCTCAGTCAGGGAAGATTTTGCTGCTTTTAAAGTAGAGGGTATACTAAAGGGATAGTTTGAATTCAAAGATGTCCTATTTGCCTATTGGGGAAACTAAAGCCAAAAAATCTATTCACTAAAACCTAAAAGCCACCCTGCCTCCCAGAGCCCTAGGAAAACAGGCAGGGAAAACAGGGAATTAATATGGAAAAGGTCAGGGAGAGATCCAGAGAAATTAGCTAGGTTCAAATTGTCCAGAGACAAAGCACAGGCCAAAAGCAAAAATGAAAGCCAAGCAGAGCTCTAGTTAGTCCTTCCGCTCTTTTCAAGCCTCAGGGATCAACTGACTTCTCTCAGAATTCTAAGGCTTCTAACTGCCAGAAATTTTCAGTTGGCCCCCTGCAACAGCAAAAGCCTCTCTTGCATCTTTTGCATTACACAGGTCACACTCACTTAATTCTTCTGAGACCACAGTGTTTTGTGATACACAATCGTACAATAATACCTGAAGAATACTTTTATTTAAAAAAAATAGTCCTTTGTTTATGACAGATTTTTGAGTCTTTAAGTCATTAAGGGAATTTAACAGTTTTCCATTTATGCATACACATAATATGTATATATTATATATACTTAATATGTATATATACATAATATGTATATATGATATATACTTTATATACATATATATGCACACACAGATATATATATATATATATATAGACATACACATGTCATGTGTATATACACTCATATACATGTATCAATTGGACAAGCACGGATTAAACAGGAAAATAAGGGACATCAATTGCTTTGGAAAATTGCAAAGTTCCTCTAATGTTATATAATATGTATCATTATCATATCAAGTATATATCTGTATGTTTGTATTTATACATATATATTTATATATACACATACACACACAAATATAAACATTAGTGGATCAAAACTATAGATTAGATGTTTCAAATACTTGGATTGCCATACTTGGGGGTACAGCTTGCCCTTTCAAATATGATTAAATGCAATTGGGAAATATTTAACAAAATGAATAAAAATACATTAAAACATGGATAATGTTAATATGTGGCCTTCTAAGTCAATATGGAGCTGGCAGAGATCCTTAGATACAGTTTAGTGAGCCTTTCTAGGTCATTTTTGAAACCTGTGTTTTAGAATCGCCCATCCAACTTCATGTCTTATGGACAATAAGTACTCCTTATCCATTTGTTCTTTTCTGCATGGATTATCAGTCAAATTCTTTTAGTTTGATAGAAATCTTCTTAATAAGGATCAGCAATGTTTGGGACTTGATACAACTAGAGTGTTATCATCAATCAAAAAGGAACAACTAAAAGGTCTCAACATTGATAGGGAAACTCTTTTTAATTTGGACTCTGAATACCTTTCGTGATTATCTCAGTTATTATAACTTGTGTTAGAGACAAGTGTAAATTTGGCTATCTTGGAAAAGTTGGGATGTGACCTCCATTTCCACCCTCTGATTGGTTGATCACAGATCCCTTGGGGTCATCCTGTAGTTCTCTTAAAAGTGAAAAGCTTCCACTTTGTTAACTACTAGTCTAAATCTTAAAACACACACACATACACATTCAAAGAATTTGCTATGATTTAGCTAGCTCAGTGTAGGATTTGCATTCTGAACCTTCAAAATTAAAATCTCAAGATTCAGCCAGCTACCTAGATTTTTAGTAGGACAAGGCTTGGAAACATGCAGGTGAGAAATTCACTCCTCCCTTGTATTATATCCTCTCAGGCTGTGGTATATTAAAAAAAAGTAAAGGGAAACAGTTAGCTGCCACAATTTTATATAGAACAACCTTTTATAGTTGTGAATGGTTGAGTTTTTTAATCAGTCTTCAATATTTAGCCTCCATCTTAATATCCTTTTGCCTTTCCAAATAAGTCACAGTTGTACCTTCCTTAGGACTTTTGTTATCTTTCTTATAGATTCTCCTAGGTCCTCAATATGTTCTAGATTGTGGTGTCACCTGTTATCACCATTTAAACAAAAAAAAAGTGGGGAAAATATTGTTCTCTCTTGGCTACTGTTTCTATACTAAATGCCTTTCCTCAACCTGTGAACCTAGGTGGCATGAGAAAGTCATAAGGAAAGTGTAAATAGTGTATGTCACTGTTAACTGGTCTGTGGCACTGATCACAAGCTGTGGCATGAATGCTGATCAAGGAGAAGGGCATGTGGGTAATCACTATTTCAGATAGTAATTGAATTCAGAGTGTATGATGTGCATAAGATACTTCCTAGATTTGGTGGTAACCTTTGAACAGTTAAAGTTTGGGGTGACTCTTGTTGATTTAATGAAAATATATTGGCAAATGGGATATATTTCTCAGTATCAGAAAGGTAGCTTAATTCCAGCTGAGTACATAGCTCTAGCAATTCTGTGATTCCTTTTAAGAATCTCAGGGGTCCCTTTCCTTGTGCTGCCTGGGGGCTTATCAGCAGAGCTCCATTAACATTATAATAGGAAACAAGGGACAAAAGTCTTGAAACTTCACCCCTTTGAGTCCAACCTTTGTTTAATTAAATGTATTGAGCAAAGTACATAAGCCCTATAGGTGCAAACATCTTGGCATTGTAGTCATCTCATGGGGAAGACATTTATTCTCATAAGTGTTGTGACATTTATATGCTTTGTATAGCTTAAAAGGGTATGCATAAAATTGGAGGACTTGTAAAACATTGATTCACTAGGCCTGTACAGTGCCTGACAGAGGGAACCTTTAGAACTAGATTGGAGAGGTTCAGCCCCCAGCATTAAGCTTTTGTTTATATTTGGTATTTATTTACCAAGACCATAGCAGCCCTGCTAAGAAAAATCACCCACTGCTTTTCTGGAAGAAAAGGATGAATAGGAGAAAAAAATATCATTATTGAGCTTATAATTCAAATATTTTCTTGACAGCAGAAGCCTGAATATTTTGCTACTTAATTAAGGCAGAACAAGGCAATAGCATTTTTTTGGTTGCTCATCATTTTAAAAGGAAAGCAAAGAACATAGAAGTATTGCTGTCTCTGTGTATAATTTTCTTTTTTTTCAATATAAAAAAAGAAGTTGAAGAGTATTGTACCTTTATTAAAGAATTTATATATTCATTGTAAGTAGCCGAAATGTCTGAAATTGCATTTTTGTTCTACATTAAAATATTTTAATAGGGTTTTTTTCTAGATATCTCAGACCCTCCCTTCCTTCTCTATACCATGGAAGGCATCATCCAGCAGACATACATAAATACACACACACACGCACACACACATACACACACACACAGTATCTTTTATGTTTTCAGTTCATTTTTTTCAGTTCATTCTTTGGAGGTGAACATTCACAAGTTATTCTTCCAATATTAAATCTGTAACTCTATATAATGTACTCTTGGTTTTACCTGTTTCACTCTTTATTATCTCATGTAGTTCTTTCTAAGTTTTTTTAAAAATTCACCTCTTCATTTCTTAAAACACAGTGGTATTCTATAACAATCATGCACTACAATTTGTTTAGCCATTCCCTAACTGAAAGACATCTCTGACTTCCAGTTCTTTGCCACCACAAAGAGAGGTAATATAAATATTTAAGTTTCTTTTCCTCTCTTGATTCCCTTGGGAAATAGATTCAACAATGATGTTTCTGGGTCTAAGGATACATATTATTTTATAACTATCAGGGTATAATTCCAAATTGCTTTCTAAAATGGTTGAATCAGTTCACAGCTCCACCAACAGTGTATTAGTTTCTCTATTTTTCCACTTCTGCTCCAACATTTGTCATTTTCCCCAATCTGATGGTTGTGAGCTGGTACCTTAGGATTGTTTTCTTTTGAAGTTCTCTAATCAATAGTGATTTAAAGCATTTTTGCATATGCCTACATAGGACTTTGATTTCTTTATCCAAAAACTGTATGTTCAACTCTTTTGCACATTTATCAATTGAGGGAATGTAGTTATTTTTATAAATTTAGAAAAATTCTCTCTGAGAGGTAGTCTGAATTATTTTTGTTCTGATTTCCCTCTAATCTTGGACACATTTGTTTTATTCATACAAAACCTTCTCAATTTCAAAATTATCAATTTTATATCTCATAATTCTCGCCATCTTTTGTTGTCATAAATTCCTCTCCTATTCTTTAATCAGATACTTATGTTTCCTATCCTTTCATTTGCTTATGATATCTCATTTTATATTTTAACTATGTATCATACATTTTGATCTCGAATGGCATAAGATATTGGTCTATAATTAGATATTTGGCAAACTACTTACTAGTTATCCCAGCTATTTTTACCAAATAGTGATTTCTTACCCTCATAGTCTAGATCAGTGATGGCCAGAGGCCCCCTGAAATGTTCTCTCCCACCTGGGACATTATTCCTAATCTGACGAATACAATGACTAGGATACAATACAATAAAACTTCAAAAGAGTTGCCTTAGAAACAGACTGACTGATGAGCATTTCCTTTCCTTTGGCCCCCTCTTTAAAAAGTTTGCCCATCACTGGTCTAGATCTATGCTTTTGTCAAATACAAAGTTACTATAGTTTTTTACTACTGTTTGTTGTATGTATGTCTGTTCAATTCCATTTTTCTGCTTTCTATTTCTTAGCTGGTTCCAGATAATTTTGATAATTACTGCTTTCTGGTTCTGCTAGTCCTCTTTCCTTTAATGTTTTCATTAATTCTTTTGATATTATTGATCTTTGTAATTTCAAATGAATCCTGTTATCATTTGTTTTAGCTCATTAAGATAATTTTTAGTAGCTTGATTGGAATACCATTGAATAAGTAGATTAGTTTAGTTAGGATTGTTATTTTAATTATATTCGTGCTGCCCATTCACAAACAATTAATAGTTCTCCAATAATTTATAGCTGACAATATTTTTGTTAAAACTATTTTATAATTATGTTCATGTAGTTCCTCGGTATGTTTTGGTAGGCATACTCCCTTGTATTTTAATCTGTCTCTCATTATTTTA
Organism: Gracilinanus agilis; assembly: GCF_016433145.1. Taxonomy (NCBI): domain Eukaryota; kingdom Metazoa; phylum Chordata; class Mammalia; order Didelphimorphia; family Didelphidae; genus Gracilinanus; species Gracilinanus agilis. The sequence goes on from NC_058134.1 coordinate 144,986,360, forward strand.
AATGGAATATCTCTATCTCTTCTTGCAGGACCTTGTTAGTAATGTATAAAATGGTGATGGTTGGAGATGCATTGTGGAAAAATGGAGTAGGGCATGAAGCTTCCTCATCCTCCTAATACTCCCTACAAACAACAAAAAATAACTCCACCAAACCAGTGCTTAAAACAGCAAAACAGAAATTGGAAGTGAAGATGAACAAATAGAATGGAAAATTTCAGACTTCCCTGGCCTTAGTCCCACTTTTTCAGTCCCTTGGATTGGAAACATTGAAAACAGAGTGAAATCAGCAAAGTTGCCCTGAGGGCAGGACCAGCAACCTCACCTTGTTTGCTCAGTTGAGAGCTTACATGAAGAGGATGTTGCTGGAAACAGCAGGTGGAGGCCCTGATAGCTTTTGCTAAGGAGAGCCCCATCCCCACTGGTCAACAGCTGGAGACCGAGGGAGTGTCATAACAGAGTCCATAGCAGCCAGACTCTAAGGGAAAGATCTTAAGCCTTGCTGCTGACAAGCTTGAGGAATGAGAACTGAATTCCTGCTTTATCCCAGGCTACAGAAGTGAGAGACGAGGGAGGAAAGAGCATGAGCTGATGAGTGTGGTTGCTGAGGAACTGGTGGCCTGTCAGGTATGATAATTCTGAGGATAGTGGGGTCCCTGGTTGCTGCCCCAAGGGGAAGGGGCCTGTCTACTTGCAGTTAGAGTGGCAGACCTGCCTACTGCCTCTGGTTGGAGCACCTGGGATCAATCACAGACTGGGGTTGAGTGGGGGATCTAAGGATTGCATCAGACACTGGACTATAAAAAATGGAATATTTAAACAGGGCCCAGGAAAAAACAAACACAGACAAAAAATTCCTGAGACTTGAGGTAATGCACCATGGGAACACTGGGAGTTCAGCAAAAAGCTAATAATTAAGTATTAGTCTAGTTTAATTGCTAAAATTAAAAAAAAGAGTACTCAAGGGAAAAAGAATCCAACTATTGATAGCTACAATGGGGAGAAAGAAAACCTTTGTTCAAACTCAGAGGACCATGAAAACACCTACTTCAACAACAGCAAGAAGTAAAATAAATGGCCACAACCTCAAAATGGCCTTTTGGAAGAACTTTTAAAAAAGCCCAAAAACAAAGTGAGAAAAGTTGAGGATAAAATACTATGAAAAAAAGAACAATGTAAGAAAATCAAGAAAATTATGAGATATTACTCAAATGAAAAAAGATATCCAGAAACTCTTTGAAGAAAATAATCTCTTAAGAACTTGAATTGGACAAGGGGAAGCTTATGATTTCCTAAAATAAGAAAAAATAAAGCAAAGTCAAAAGAATGAGTAATAGAGAATATGTAAATATTTTATCATAAAAACAACTGATCTGGGAAATAGATCAAGGAGAGACAATATAAGAATAGTTGGATTTCTGGAAATTTACATTCAAAAAAAGAGTTTAGATACCATACTCCAAGAAATCATCAAGGAAAACTGCCTTGAAATTCTAGTATCAGAAGGTAAATTAGAAATTAAAAGAATCCACTGGTCACCACCTTGAAGAGACTCAAAGATGAAGATTCATAGAACATCACTACTAAGTTCCCTAACTCTCAGGTTAAGGAAAATACACATGAAGAATAAGAAAAAAATAATTTAAATATTGTGGAGCTACAGTCAGAATAATATTTTATTTAGCAGCCTCAATATTAAAAGAACAGAGGACATGGAAAACAAAAGTTTGTAGAGCAAAAGAACTGGACCTAGACTCAAGAATAAAATATCCATCAAAATTGAGTATAATTATAAAAGGGAAAAAATATATATTTAATGAACTAAAGAAGTTTTAACTATTCCTGGGGAAAAGCCCAGAACTCAGAGGAAAACTTGATCTATAAGAAACATTCTAAGGTAGTAAGGAAAGACTAATCATGTGACCCTAAAAGATCACAATGTTTTTGATACATTTTGATTGGTGCATTGATACAAAAAAATACAAAATCTTTTATGGGAAAGTGTTATCTAGTGGCCCTAGGAACAGCATCATTGACTGGGTATTTTGAAGAGGTATATATGGTTATATGGACTTGAGGTAAAGACAATGAAATGAGACAAAAGGATAGATCAGGAAGAGGTAGGGTGGAATGGCAATCTCATATGGAGGAATGAGTGGAAAAATTGCCACAAAGAAGGGGAAGAGGGAATGGAGAATTGGTAGTATTAGAACCTTAATCTCATCAGTTCTGGGAAAAAGGGAGGACTACATAGACAATTAGAAGAGTGACTTTGGTTTGAAGTTCAGCAATGGTCAATTGTTTATTCTTTTCTCCTTCATTCTTACATTTCACTGACCTAATGATCATCCTTTCATCTCATATCCTGCCAGAGGACCAGATCCAATATGGCCGGTTTAATTTTGTTGCTCAAGGAATCTCCATTATGGAGCAACAGATTTTATAGCTTGTTTTTAACTTAAGGGAACCCTGTCAGTAGTGCAATTAGTTTCCTTCTCCCCAACCCCTTAGCCTAATATTGCCCTTATGACCAATTATGTTATTGTCAACACAAGCCTCATGACTGCAGAAACCCCAGCTCTTCACTGATACCATTGGCACTTGGGAGCTCCTGCTTCCTGCTCAGTAGGCTAGAATGAAATGTATTTTTGTATTTCAGTGCTGCTAACATTTAACTTAAGCTCCTGTGTCAGAATAAGGACATATCTTCCCTTACAGTGCCATATCCTTCCCTAGTTTCTAGAGTTTACAGTGTTCTCAGTTCTAAGGGACAATATTGCCAGCTACTGCAGTTTTATATCTTTTATCTGCTGATTCTCACATAACTGGGTTGGAGAACAGGCCATGGTGATGACCAATCATTGGTTTTGAGGGAAATTATCTTGTTTTAATAGCTGGGAAGAATGTATATTGTATCTGCATTGGAAATTTATCACTAGCACAGTTAATACCTGTACAATGGAAGGAGATTGTTGAAGGAAGCAAGCTCTAGAACAGGTTAGCCTAAATGGAACTATTCAGGAGAGGTGATAAGAAGTGTCCATTTCCTTTTCATACTGGGAATTCTAGGCTTTGTCTTCAAAGATTACAAAGTACACAGAAATAGCCAAGAAGAAGACTTTCTTGGTTTTCTTGGTGTGCTTCCAGGATAATTCATTTTCTTATCTTCACTTGGATTGACTGAGGAGTTGGAGGAGATCTGGGCAGAGAATTGAACTTGGTTCTTGTCACCTGGGGACTTGGATCTAATGGCAATTTTTGAAATGTAAGAGCTGCTGGTTAAAATATTGTTTTATTTTTTGTTGGCTCAATTGCACAACTGCTTAAGATGTTTAATAAAAGTTTTGTAAACTTAAAAACATGTTCAGAGAAAGTGGAGGGAAAGGGGAGAGGATAAGGGAGACACTAGGATATGATAAGGGAGGAACTAAGCAAAGGAAAATCCCTTAAGGGACTGAGGGACTAAGAGAAGGAAGAGTAGAATAGATTAAGATAAAGGAAGGCAAAAGGATAAGAATTGGAAAGGATTTTGAATAAAAGAGGTTCATATCAAGAAATAGGGGAATAAGGTGAAGGAATAAAGGAGATACTTGGGATAAGATAAGGGAGAGAATTTTAGAAGAAAACCCATATGAAGAAATAGAGAGGCATGGTATGGGGGATAAGGTAGGGACTTTTGGAAAGGCTGACAGAATAAGAACAAAAAAGTAAGGGGGGAAAGATAAGGGAGGGACCCTTATAAAACTGGTCCAATTTGGGAGTAGGAGAGCACAGGGACAGGATAAGCAAAGATTTCTAAGAATGGATTAGAATTGGAGATAGCAGACAGAATAAATTGGACATGTCAAGAAGGATAAAATAAGAAGAAACAAAAAGAAAGGCAAACAGGAAAAATAAAATGGAGAGAAATACACAACTAGTAATTATGACATTGAAAATAAATAGGATGAATTCATCCATAAAATGAAAACAATACAGTGGATCAAAACCCCTAAGCCAACAATATGTTGTATACAAGAAACACATGTAAAATTGAGAGACATATAGAGTAAAAATAAAGGCTGGAGCAGAATACATTGTACCTTAGCTGATACAAAGAAAGAAGAGATAGTAATCATGATCTCTGACAAAGTTAAAACCAAAATAGATATAATCAAAAGAGATAAACAGGGAAACTGTATTACATTGTAATATACCATAGATAATGAACTATCAGTTTTAAATCTATGTGCATCAAATATTATAGCTTCTAAATTTTTCAAGGAAAAATTAAATGAGTTGCATACAAAATAGATAATAAAACAGTAATAGTAGGGAACTTTAATCTCCCTTTTCAGAACTATATATCTAACCCCACCAAAATTTTTAAGACTGAGAGATAAATAGAATCTTAGATACTTTAAATACAATAGATATCTACAAAGAAATAAATGAGAACACAAGAGTATAGTTTCTTCTCAGTTGTACATGGCACCTTTCCAAACATTAGGACACAAAATATACTTAAATATAATGAATCAGAAATATTAAATGTAACTTTCTTATAACATAATGCAAAAAGAGCATGCGATATAAAACAATGGAAATAAAAAGTAAAAAATTAATGTATACTAATTTAATATTGAAGAATGAGTGGGTTAAAGAACAAATTATTGAAACAATAATTTCATTAAAAAAGAATAATAAGGGAAAAGCTGGATGGCTCAGTGAATTGAGAGCCAGGCCTAGAGAAGGGAGGTCCTCGGTTCAAATCTGGCCTCAAACACTCCCTAGCTGTATGACCCTGAGCAAGTCACTTAACCCCCATTGTGTAGACCTTACCACTCTTCTGTCTTGAAGCCAATACACAGTATTGAATCTAAGATGGAAGGTATGTGTTTAAAAACAAAACAAAACAAAAAAAAAAACAGAAGAAGAATGTGAGACAGCATATCAAAACCAATGAGATACAGCAAAAGCAGTAATTACAGGAAAAATATATATCTCTAAGTGATTATATTAACAAAATTGAGTAAGAAAAGATTAATGAATTGTGAATACAATTAAAAACCAAGAAACTAGAAAAAGTACAAATTAAAAATTCCCAACTAAACACCAAGTTAGAAATCCTATTTTTTTAAAACTAATCAATCAATTAATTAATTAAGACAGTTTTTCTATGGTTACATTATTCATGTTCTTTCCCTCACCTCCTCCCTCCTTCCTCCCATAGCTAATGGGCAGTTCCACTGGGTTTTACAAGTATCATTGATCAAGACCTATTTTCATATTATTAATATTTGTACTAGGGTGATCATTTGGAGTCTATATCCCCAATCATATCCCCATCAAAACATGGGATCAAGCAGTTGTTTTTTTTCTGGATTTCTACTCCCACAGTTCTTTCTCTGGATGTGGATAGCATTCTTTCTCATAAGTCCCTCAGAATTGTCCTGGATCATTGCCTTATGCTGCAGTCTCTGTGTACAGTGCTCTCCTGGATCTGCTCCTTTCGCTCTGCATCAATTCCTGGAGGTTTTTCCAGGAAATTATAAAAATTAAAGGTGAAATCAATACAGCTGAACATAAGAAAACCATTGAATTAATACATCAATTTAGAAGTTGGTTTTATGTAAAAAAAATCAATAAGATTGATTAGCTATTGGTTAATCTAATGAAAAAGAGAAGAAAACCAAATCATTAACATTGAAAATGAAAAGGATGAATTTACCATCAATAAAGATGAAATTAAAACAAGTATTAGGAGTTACTTTTTCTCAATTATATGAAAAAATACAATTAAAGAGAAATATAAGAGAAAATAATGCCTTCCAGGAAATGTAGGAATATAATAATAAAACACTTTTTACAAAAATAAAGTCAGATCTAAATAATTGGAGAAATATTAATTCTTCATGGATGGGCAGAGTCAATCTAACAAAGATTACAGTCCTGCCTAAACTAATCTACTTTTTCAATGCCATCCCAATTAAATGATCAAAACATTATTTTTTGACTTAGAAAAATAATAATAAAATTAATTTGGAAGTATTAAAGATCCAAAATATTAATAATTTGGGAAACAAAAACATAAAATAACAAGATATATAGTACTATCAGATTTTAAATTGTGCCATAAAGCAGTAAATATCAAAGCTATCTGGTAGTGGCTAAGAAAAAGAAAGGTATATAGTAGAATAGATCTGACATACAACAAGCAGCAGTAAAAGATTATATTACTTTTTATTTGATAAAATCATAGATCCAGGTTTTTTAGATAAGAAATCACTGGTAACAATTGCTGAGATGACTGGAAACTACTTTGACAGAAACTAGTCTTAAACCAATATCTTACATCATTTACCAAGATAAGATCAAAATGGATACATGTTTTAGACATAAAAGAAGTAACCACAAGTAAATTAGGAGAATAAGAAACATACTATCTATAAATAGGAGAGAAATTTATGAGTTAACAAGAGATGGAGAGTACTGTGAAATGTTAAATGGATGATTTTTAATACATTAAAATGAAAAGTTTTTGTCTAAATAAAACAAATGCTGCCAACATTAGAAGGAAATAGAAAAGTGGGAAGATGTCTAAAATATATAGAGAACTTTTGCAAATTTATAAGAGTAAGAGACATCCTCCAACTGATAAATGGGCAAAATATATAAAGACAATTTTCAGATGAAGAAATCAAAGCCATATATAGGTATTTGAAAAAATGCTCTAAATCACTACTGATTAGAGAAATGCAAAATGAAAAAAGCTCAATGATATTACCTCACACCCATCACACTGGCTAAAAAGACAAAAGGGCAAGGTGACAAGAGTTGGAGGAGATGTGGAAAAATAGAGACACTAATACAATGTTGAATGAGCTGTGAACTGATGCAGCCGTTTTGGAGACCAATTTGGAATTGTATTCGGAGAGGTATAAAAATGGGTATAGCCTTATATCCAGCAATACCATTGCTGGGTCTGTTTCCCAAGGAGATCAGGGAGAGAGGGAAAAAACCCATATGCTTCAAAATATTTGTCATAGCTGTCTTTATAGTGGCAGGGAATTGGAAACTGGGGTCTGCCCATCAACTGGGGAATGGCTGAAGAAATTATGGTATGTGATTGTGATGGAATACTACTTTGGCATAGGAAATGATGAACAGACTGATTTACAAAAACCTTGGAACAAACTACATGAGATTATGCACAGTGAAATGAGTAGAACCAGGAGAACATTATTCACAGCCACAAAATTAAGGCTGGAAGAATAAACTGTGAATGTTACCTCCAAAAAAGTGAAACATGAAAAACTTAATTTATATGTTCGTCTCCTTGAACGTATTTTGTATTATGTTGGGAGAATGGGATGGGGTCTTACTATGTAGAAATAAAGAAAAATAAATTAAACATATTACTTGGTCTTTTTCTTTGTGATAGAAATCCTTATTTTGTAAAATTGGAATAAAATACTAATGATTTATGTGGGTTTATTTTATAGTCTGCTACTTTCCTGAAATTATTGATAGTTTCAGCTAACTTTTTGTTTGAATCTCTTAAGATTTTCCAAATATTTTTATTATATTGTCTACAAAAGAGGGAGTTTTATTTGTAAGAAAAAATAACTTACTAATGGGTGTTGGTTGTTACTTCATATCCAATAATTTTCCTACTCATGGTAGAATAATTTTCTTTGAATAGTTTATCCAACAATTTCTAATAGCTTGATTTTTGAGATAAAAATTTGTATCAGGTTTGGAAATAATTGTAACTAAATTTTGGTTGAAATATCCTTTTCAGGATATGATGGTTCTAGCCTTTGACCTCCCAGAATATTTAATGAATTATATTATAATTTTTTGTTGCATTTGAGTAGCAAATTTTTATAGCTAGAAAGTCAAGTTAGAAAGGACTGAGTTCTAATCATACCTCTGAAACATACTAGCTGCGCGACAATGGACAAATTTTATAACCTATCTTAGATTGTTTCTTTTTGTATAAAATTAGAATAGTGAGATAGTATATACTTCACAAGACTGTTAGGAGAATAAAATGAGGTAAAATAATATTTTAGTCTTTGTAAACCTTAAAGCATTGTATAAATGCTAGCTATTATTGTGTATCTGTACCTGTGACCTTTCACTCCTTTTAAAATAAAATTCTTGGTGTCTTTCTTAATTTCTTACCTATAATATATGTTTATTAACTTTTTGTTGGATAAATACATACTGAAGGAGGAGAAAAAATGGAAGATGAATAAAAATAGCACAGCAAGATGCTTGTTCAATTGTGATCAGCTCTTTGACCCCATGGATCATGAGGTCTATGATGTTTTCTTGGCAATGATATTGGAGTTGGTTACCATTTCCTTCTCTAGGATATTATGACAACCAGAGGTTAAGTAACTTACCCAGGCTCACACAACCACTAAGTGTCTGAGGCTGAATTTGAACTCAGATCTTTCTGACTCCAGACCCAGTACTTTATCCATTGAGTTATCTAGCTACCTCTACAAGGATCCTTTGGGCATCCTAAAAGGGAGTATGCTTGGGGGGATGCCTGGCAATAAGGGTTTGATAAATACCCTGGATGATGAATTGAATTGCGATGGATTTAAGTACTTTAAACCATAGTGTTGGGGTGACATCACCCTGAAATTAAGAAGGCTTGAGAAAGGCTTGCTGTAGAAGATGGGATTTTAGTTGGGACTTAGAGGAAGCCAGGAGATGGAGTTGTCCTGACTGAAAGGAGTCCAGGCTTGGCTACATCTGACCCGGATCACCAGCAGTGGACCTGAAGGTAATACTATGAACACTGTAGTCCCATCTAAACAGATAACTGAAACTCAACATAAGCTACACGGTTTTGTTTGGTTTTTTAGTTTTAACAGTTGATCTTGACATATATCCAAGCAAAAAGAAGTGTGATTTTTAAAAATGGCCTGTCCAGAGGAAGTATCTGCTTTAATTTACAGCACACATAACACAGACTTCCAAGAATTTTTTAACCTGATTTTGTTTATAACAAATTCTCACATTATTGATTGATTGCTCAGTATATTCTTCCTTGCCTCTATATCTAATTTTATGTTCTCTTTAATTTCTTGATTTGCTTTTAGATTTGCTAAGAAGGAATATTGCTTTTTTATTATCATGGATGTCATACTGTAAACTTTGAATAATTTTTTGTTTAAAATTATAACTTTATTATTCCTTTTGTTAATTCATAATTCAAAAGATGTCAAGATAATTTTCCTTTGTACCAATAGTAATTATAAGGACTAAAAGAAGATGATTAAATGTAAGTTAGAACATGTTTATAAATAACTTGTAAAAAGAAGACCTCTAAAAATCCATTTGGCCTTTGATATTTGTACTGTTTTTAACCATATTTATTATGTTAGTATGAAGATTTCCTTTTCTAATCTCCTACCCAATATATGGTTGGTTTAAACTCTGAATATAAATAGTAATCACAGTCACAGGCACACATATTTCTCACATGAGCTTCCTCTGTTCAATGTTGTTTCAATTGTGATGAAGAATTTGTGTTATGTTCTGGAATCTTAGGAAAACTGACAAAACCTCACACCGAGTTTATGTTATATAGTTCTATTTCATGGACATAGTCAATCAAACATTATATATTTGGCCAACTTAACTGCCATCCCAGATTCAGAGAAACAAAGCTACATGAATAATTGCAGCTCATAAAGTCAGCTTGGTCTGGGCAACTGACCAGTTTTGAGAGGCTTGTAGATGTCAGAGATTTTTCAGTTTTATGCTAAAATTAAGTGGAGGAAGCTGAAGCCCTTTACAAATGCACCAACACTCAGGCTAAGAAGGCCTCATCTGATCCTGATGCCTTTCAGGGTAGGCACTTCTTTTCCTCCTCCCAGCTTCATGCCCCTTCTCTCCATCTCCTGCTCTGGGACTAATAATAAAAGCACGTCCTCTGTTTGGTGCAGTGACCGCCACATTGTAAACATTTAATAAATGCATACTTCTATACTCATTTCATTAAGGGGAATAAAAGCATGTCATAATCTTTTCTTTCATTGTAAGCTTTAAAATTTATTTTAAGAAAAATAGATAAAAGGTGCAAAAATCAGCTGTCATGAAGTTGAAAGGCCAATTGCCTAAATTATTTTCGCCAGGTGGCATTTTTCTGATATTTGAATAGTTAGCATCCTGAATAGACAGACTAAATTGTTTCCCTTTTGTCTAGAAGATACTAGTAGCAGCTAGGAAATCATATTAAAATAATTTTTTTAAAACCAACTGATTAAGATTTACACCAAATAATCCAAGTCAAAAGCAAGTCAGTTTAGGTCATATTTTAAAAGTTATTAATACTTTTTATTATTGAAGGTGGAAAAAAGACAATTTTAAATCTTCATATTTTATTTCTGTTTTTTATTTTTCTATTTTTTCAATTTTTAAGAAGTGGCACTTTCCATTTCATTCATTTGATGTTGGGGAAAATCTTGTGACTATCAGTGTGAAAACATCAATGTTGAAAAGGAAATATGGTAGCCAGAGGAGTACTTTACTTGACATCAGAAGACCTAGGTTCCTTTCATCCCTACAATTTTCGAGCTATCTCCTAAGCTTTCAGTAGCTTAGTTTAATTATCTGTGAAATGAAGATACTAATAATGTATATGCTCTCTACTTCACGCAGTGGCTCTAAGCAAGTTGCTACTTAAGTGTAAATTGCTATCAGATATAATCCATAATAAAATTTACATTTTTTAATCAGAAAAATAATCAGTACTTTAAAAATACTATTTTGACCACATTTTTGGGTTAAAATGATATAGAAAGCATGAATTTCAAGAAGATAATAAAAAAAGGAAACCACTAATCAAAATGGGAAAAGATTAAGGGCAGCAGAGCAAATTTCATCCAGGAATGTGGAGACTTGAATGTAAATTTGGCAACTGTATCGGCAAGTTTGTGAGCACATTTACACATAGGAAGTGCAGTGAGCAAAAGAATGACTTCAAGAATTTTGTTTAGTAACCAACTTTAGTTTTATATTAAGAAGAATGAGAGTAGGATTTTACTAAATGGTTTTTTAGAAAAGAAGAAAAAATAATGTTTTATTAGATTACTTCCTTTTTGGTGGGCTTTTATCAACCGCATGATTTTTTTTAAGTACCTTTAACTTTTTTTTTTTTTTTTTTTTTTTACATGTCAATTGTAATAGGATACTTTTGGGGACGGGATGAGATGGATTACTTTGGGCCAGTAACAAGAGTAATTATACTCTGGGTTGATGGGCCTAACAGACAGTCTGGTCAGGCCAAAGCCTGATTTGGGACCACATTTACTAAGTCACAGAGCTGGATATAATAAATGAAATATATAACTTATTTCCAGAGATACAGAGAGGGTTGAAGGGTAAGGAGAATCCCCTGTCATTAATTACTAGCTACAAAACCCCAGTTCAAAACCTCCTCACAGATGGTCTTCAGAGAGTTGATGGACTACTCTATTCCCTCTCCTCTCTCACCTAAAACCCAGTCCTCGTTGCAGATAATCTGCGCTAAACCCTCTCTTGGTTATTATTAGAGGTGATGGTCAGTGACAAAATTAGCAGGGCCCAGGGAAGGTCCTAGATCCAAATGGACCCGGACCTCATCTTACAGCCAATGTAGAGAGCTGGTTCAGGATCACAAAGTTCTTCTCCAAGGGAATTACAGCAAGCAGGATAGGAAACCAGGAGAGGATCAGAAACCTAAGGACAGGCAGCCTTACTCTGGGGGCCCTGGTACAGCAACCCATTTAGAACAGGTTTTCTTAGAATCTTGTTCTCACTTAGAAAGTATCATTCCAATTATAGCTGTTCCTTAAGAACCTCCTATTTACCTTCTCCCTGGAAAGTTTAAGCAGCTTAAGAAGAAAATATTTTGAAGATAAGAAAAATCTTGGAGATGGGAGAGGAACAGGTATTCCCTAAAAGCCACAGCTTCCTTCCTTTTCAAGGGAATCAAAGAATGAATAATCATTCCTTAAGTTCCTATCATGAACCAGGCATTTTTAATAGATGTTGGGGATAAAGTTAAAAAGTGAGACATTCTTTTTAGTGAATGGCTATACACATTCACTGTTAAGCAAACACAGCATATTTGTATCTATGTCATCTATCTATATCTGTAAGGTTTGGTCACCAGGGAATTGAATAATTATCAATCCCCAATTAAAGAATAACCTCCAATCAAAATGACTTTTATGGAAGTTTATTTACAAAAGAGAAGAGGAAGATAAAATAGGAAAATCATAGAGAGGATAGGATAGGATAAGTAATCTAAGACACTAAGTAATTTGCTCCGGTCCCCTGGTTCAACCCAGGCAGATCTAACTAGTTTTCAGTGAGAGGAGGTTCATCCTTGAACCCAAGAACCAAAAGGCTGGAGGCTCCAAGGGCAGGAGGGCCAGAGATCCGGAGATGAATGAAGCAGAAGATTTAGTCTTTATAGTTACTAGTTCAAGGTCTCAGCCAGTGGTTGGAGCTCCTCCAGGTCCAAGTCACCCACCACAAGAAGAAATGAGCAGCCAAGAGAGTGAAGAAAGCAAGCTCTGGAAGTTCTTTCAATTTATCCAGGCCATTTCTTTTGTCACTTCCTGTGCCTTCCTCTTCGTTTATATGTCCAATCACAACAGACACTTTTCTTAGGATTGCCTAGGACAGAATTTTCAGTCAATTCTAATTCCTCACCCATTCTTGCACAGATGGGTCACAGACCTCCCCACTTGAAAGTTAAGTGGAGTTGTTTACCCTTTTGGTGATTAGATTTAAGAATGGGCAAGGTAGATTTAATCTCATTATCACATATCTTACTGTAGAATGGTGATATTACACAGGGATATAGTGTGTGTGTATATATGTATGTATATGCACCTATTGTATTCAAAGAATAAAGGAAGTACTAACTGGGACAACTGGAAAAGCTCTCTTGAAAGAGCTAAAGACTGAACTGAGTTTTGTAGGGAACTAGAGGGTTTCAAAGCAGTTTGTACAAAGGTACTAAGGGTGGAGATGGGATTTCAGGTATGATGATAACCAAATGGGCCAACATTGGCTGGAAAAGCCTATTGTGAAAGTAATGTGGAGAGATAGGCTAGAGACAGATTTTGAAAGGATTTAAATATCAAAGAAAGGAATTATTTCTGGCATGCTAATGTATCATTTCTCTCCTCTCAAAGAATGGTGCTCATTAAAAGGAAGAGATGAAAGTACAGAACTGAGAAGACTTGCCCAGGATGATAAGATAATAAGAGTGGGGAGAGCAGAATAATGAATCATGTAACCATGGAAAAATATTAGAAATTTTAAAAATCTAAAAAAAAGAAAATTCATAGGATATATGGATTCCTCATACATGTGAGATGATACACACCCACACGAATTGTGAGAACAGTTGTACAGGTGGTAAAACAGAGGCCCAAAGCAGTCAAATGGGTTTATAGAGTCATGTATCTAGTCCGTATAAAAGAAACATAGATTTAGAGTTGTGAGGCATATTCAGAATCATCTAGTCCAAAATCTAGGTGTCAAAGTGTATAGAGGGCTGGCCCTGGAATCAGAAAGTCATGAGTTCAAATATGGCCTCTGATATTTACTATCTGTGTGACCATGGACAGCTCAGTTACTCCCTGTCTATTTTCTCAGCTGTAAAATGGGGATGATAAGAGTATATACCTTCCAAAGTTGCTGTGAGGATAAAATAAGGTCATATTGTAGAGCATTCAGCATAGTGGCTGGTAGGGGCTATATAAATGCTGTTATTATTATCTGCATCATTTTCATTACACAAAGTTTAATATTGACTCTGCTGTCTTTACACCCACTCTAACCTTAGTCCCAAAAGATCAGTAGTCAGTGTGCTGGAGCAATATTACTGAGATACTTAATAGAAGACTGGCCAGCAGAGCATGGCTACATCGTTCTGCCCTTTCCTCAGGGTTTGGGTGTCACTCTCTCCATCTTTTTAAATTTATAAGGTTTTAGCTCCAAAATTATTCTCCTTCACCTAAAGGGAACAAACATACACCAAGACAAAGAGGCACGGCCCCATGTTTGTCTTAGAGGGAGAGGGCCTTGGGGTGTCTCCTTAGCATTGACTCACTTCTCTCCACAGCACTCTGACAGCCAGGTAGAAGCCAGACTGAGAGAGGAGGGAATGCTCTACTTGACTAGTGACTTTTGAATGCACGCCAGCCACTTACAAAAGGCTCCTTTTTAACCCATCATTAGCAGATTGGAACCAGTTTCAGAATTTCTAAGTATGCCCCAAATTCTATCCAAGGAGCCCCTATTATGCCTCATCATGACTCTCCTGGAGGCCACTGTGCTTATACCAAAGGACTAGACTTCTTATGAGAGTCCCCCATTGCCCTTACATAGATCCTTCCCAATGACTAACTCTTGGAAATGAAGAGTTATTATTGTTTGCCTCACCTATTATAGATGACTACGTGAGTCTATAGATTTATGGACGAGAGGAAATTCTCTAAGAGGGATACAGGTAAAAGTGGTAAATAATATTGTTACCTCTTTTTTCCTGAAGGAAGTGAATATATCTGTTATGTTTTCCCTGAACAGAGATCCAAGCTATACAGTGGTATTTATACATTAAAGTAAGCATTAAGCTTGGTTCTACTCCATTTTATATTAATTTTGCTTAGATGTAAATAACCCACAAAATATCTTAGTGGTTCATTCATTCTTTCAATAGACACTTATTGACCAATAGCAATATATGTTAAGTGCTATAATAGATGTTTTCCTTCAACTGCTTAAGCAGCCATTTTCCTCAACAGTCAACCTCAAGAGCCTGTCCACACAAGTGACAACTTTTGGTATTACCAATTACCAATAATCAATAAGGGTCAATACCCTTTTCAACAGGAGTTACTAAAACAACTTTGCCTTTCTTGATTCTTGATAGAATTTTATTAATAAGCTGAAAAATAATATTCCAGGAAAAGAATACCAAGATTCAAAGCTAAAAGATGGTCAAGAAATTTCCATTTAACTTGTAAATTGGTTTTACATGTCTCCATTTGTACTTTTAGACTAAGGTATAACTTAAGTTGTGAAAAGATGGTTACAACCTAATATTATTTAAGCTGGCAAAAATATATTGAAATTTGTACCATCCTCCACCCCCATCTTGTTCTATATCCTCTTACCTACTGTTGAATAGGTTAGGGACTCAAATCTATCCATTTAGCTACTTTGGGGCTTTAGGAAGAGGAATAAATGTTTTTGTGAAGGAGAAACTTGATAGTGATGACCAAAATATTCTATGGTTGTATTCAGGGTATATTAATTACCCAGGTTATTAAGGAGAAAATAGATTTGAGTTTTTAATTAAGAGTTTGGTAAGTATGAATCCTGTCAGACTGTCAGATTGCCTTGGGTAGAACTTTGAGCTAAGGTCTTGCTCAGGAATTCTGTGAGACCTGAAGAGTTGGAAGTTCTATTTAGTCCAGCTCTCTCTCTCTCTCTCTCTCTCTCTCTTCTGTCTCTGGGGTTCCCTGCCCAGAGAGGAGGCTAAAACTTTGACTCTTGAGAATTCCTTGAACCAGAGTGACAGTTTTGGAAAGAAGAAAAAGTTGAAAGATTTGGGAAGAATTGTAAAAGGAACATCAACAGTTAGAAGAAGAAAATCTGGTTTTTGTTCCTCTGTGGTTACAGAGTGGAGCAGGCTGGGCTGGGCCATTCAGGCCAGAAGCTACTAGGCCCAAATACTCTGACTGACTGGAAATTGGAGAATTGAACTGAGCAATTACAAGAAGGCAGTAACTTATAATATATAAGAATAATAATTATTAGAAATAGGTTTATATAGTCAGAAATTAGGGTAAGGTGATAAGGAGAAAGAGCAGGTCTGGTTTTTACCATTCAGAAGTGGTTGTCATGAGAGGCCTTGAGTTGGGTGTGGTTTGAGTTAGTCCCCTTCTTTTTAGATTTAGGGACCCCTATCCTTATATTCCTCCAACCTTCTAAATCATTATAAACCTTAATAAATAGAGATTTTGTTTTGACCTGCTGCCTCCACAGTCTAGCAGTGCCTACCCCTCACTGTTCTTCTCAGCCTATAACAACTTCGTTACAAAATTTGGCCAAATGTCCCTTCTTACCAACAGATATAGTTTCAAATTATCCACAAAAAGGTCAATAACTGTAAATTTTTTTCTGACTTGTGTTTTGCTTACTTTAGAAGTGAGTTGATGTTGGCTAATTCAGTGTCCCCAAAGCTATTAAACAGTATATATCCTTTGATCCAGTGATACCACTGCTAGAGCTGTGCCTCCAACTAGATCAAAGAAAGAGGGAAAGGACTCATATGCATAAAAGTATTTATAGCACTTTTTTGGTGGCAAACAATTAGAAACACAAACAATATCTTTTAGTTGGGAAAAAGCTATATAAGTTATGGTCTATTGATGTGATGGAATAGTACTGTGTTGTAAGAAATGATGAATGGAGTGATTTCAGAGAAAACCATAAAGATTTCATGAACTAATGTAAAATGAAATAAACTAAAGTAGGAGAACAGTTTATACAATAAAAATGCATTAAAATGACTTTTAATGACTCAGGAACTCTGATCAACACAATGACCAAACGCAATTCCAGAGGACTAATGATGTCTAAATAGGCAGGCAATGGAGTCAGAATGCAGATTGAGGCATATATGTATTTGGTTTTGGACATGGACAATGCATGTGGGAATTTGCTTTGCTTGATTATGTATTTTTTGCTATAAGACTTTTGTTTTGTTTCTAGTGGGAATGAAAGGGAGAGGAAAAATTAGTGCTTATCAGTTGATAAAATGTAAACTAAATTAAAAGTGACATTCTATAAAGAAAAAAATGTTGATTAATTTAGGAAAACTACAACATGGTGGAATATCCTGATGTTTAAGAATTATAGTACCTTTTAAATAGGAACTTTTATGTTTCTGTTATTTTTTATCATTAATAATATTAATTAAATCAATAATAATTATTTATATAGCATATTAGCATTTACAATGTACTTTTCTTACAAAAGCCTTAACTAGTAGATAGTACAGATATAGTATTCTCATTTTACAAGTAAATAAAATGAAGGTCATTTAGCTAAGTGACTTGCCTGAGATTATGTAGCTTGTAAGTATAAAAACTGGGATATGGATCAAGGTTTTATGATTCAGTGCTTGGACTCAAAATTTCCATGTTACCTTAGGAACTTATAAGTCAGCTCCAGATGGGCCTACTTCTTAAAAGAATTAAAGCAAATTAATTGGGTCCAGCTACAGGTTTAATTGGCAGATGGCTACAGGCAGGAGGAAAACATGCCTCTTATAACTTTATCAGGAGAGTATGTACCTGGAAGGGATACAGAAATGAAAATTGGAGAGAATGCCTCCAAG
The DNA here is from genome assembly GCF_016433145.1 of Gracilinanus agilis. Classification (NCBI taxonomy): domain Eukaryota; kingdom Metazoa; phylum Chordata; class Mammalia; order Didelphimorphia; family Didelphidae; genus Gracilinanus; species Gracilinanus agilis. Next base: position 145,003,770 of record NC_058134.1, read on the forward strand.
GACTAGATTTCCTATGAAGGATGTCTTGCCTGGCAAGAAAATTAAAAGTTAATGTCTGAAGGTGTCAGTGCAGATTCTGACTACCTGGCTGAGAATCAGCAGTATATATATATATATATATATATATATATATATATATATATATATATATATATATATATACACATGCATGAATCTTAAGGTGAAAGATACTTGTCAGGGCCTTGATGCAAGGATCTTAGCCATTTGAACATAGTGCCAGCATCAAAAGCAGAAGAATAGGTATTATTGTTAAAGTCACAGAATACGACCTGATCTTTTATAGTCTAGGATACCCTTCACGGGTCCCTCTAATGCTTGGCTGTCCACCTTCTTGATATCATCCTATTTGGCAGGTTTCTCGAGATACATTAGTAGTAGAACACTGAAAGACATGCTTGTGAGCTTCTCATTCAACTCAGCTGTGATCTTACCTCTAGCCCTAGAAGCACCGGTGGAAGCAGGGAGGATATTTTGGGCAGCACTGGCTAAGATGGGAAATATCCCCAGGTAATTGTAGGTGCCATCTTTTAAACAAGATGTTACTTAAAAAAATAAAGGAGACTCTGAGAATAACCTGCAAGTGATGGAGAAGGTTCTGATTTCAGCTCATTGGTCTGAATAAAGACATTCTACATATATGAGGTGAATTAAGGCTTTTCCTGTTTCACTTTGCACATAAGAACATAATTAATGCTATGGTTTGGGCAGCAAACATACCACCCATTTCTCTTTCTGATTGTTTATCTCTAGACTTTCAAACATCCTTCACCGTTAAATATTTAATTAAGGAGAAATCCTTTTTTCTTAACACATGATGTCTTAGTTCCTTCCAGGAAAAAGAAAAATCTAGATTTACTTTTTTGTCCTCTCCAGTGATGTTTCTGATGTCTTTTTTGTATTCTTTATCTTTTCAGTGCTTGCCAAATCATTATTTAGCAGTTCTATTGAAATGCCTTTCTGTAGGAATAACAGGTTGTTTTTTCAATAACAGACTGAATGGCTAGATTAAAATACAAAGGTATGAAAAAGCTGAAGAATCAGCTTCCTTGTAAAAATGTAACTGGCCACTGACCCTTGAGAAATGGACTCTGAAGGCTCTGTTTGACAGGGCAAAAGTACTGGTGGGAATCAGTCTGTGTACTGAAGCCTTAAGGCACTGCAAGAAAGAGCTAATCTAAAGAGTCTCCAAACATATTCAGCTTTCCAATGACTTGGCTAGACTGGGGGTAGCCTAAAGTCCAAAAAGGGCCTTTCTGTCAATTCTCGTTAAAACTGCTGCCTACAGCCTGCCAAGGAAGATCCGGGTGTGAGCATCAGCTGGGGTGGCAGTCAGACTGTCGAGCCCCAGGCTGGTAAAGGCCCAAACAAGGCCTTCTGAATCTAGCATAGACCAGGCCTGCCACCCTATTCCAGGGATCATAGACTTGGAACTAGAAAGGAGTGCACACATTACCTAGTCTAACCTCCACATTTACAGATGAGAATGCCGACGGGCAGAAAGTGTATGTCATTTGCTCAAGATCCCATCTGTAAATGGAAGAGCTGAGGTTGGAACAGAGGTCCTCTGACTCAAATCCAGACCTTTTTCCTTTGCCCAGCCACGTCTCTTCAGCTCCTTTTTAAAAAATTCTCTCCTTTCAGCTTCTCTCATCACATAAAATGATTTTTGTGATTTCATGTTCAGTTGTACCCAAATCTTCTTGATCCCATTTGGGTTTTTTGTTCTTGTTTGTTTGGTTTTTTTTGGCAGACATACTTAAACGGGTTGTCATTTCCTTCCCCAGCTCTTTTTGTAGATGAGGAACTGAGGCAAGCATGGTTAAGTGCCTTGCTCTGGGTCACCCAGCCAGTATGTGTGTGAGTCCGATCTCAGCCTTTTCTGACTGCACCCTGGTTAACACATATATAGTGCTTAGTATGTACTGAGCACCCTGCTCACTAAGCACCTTACAAATATCTCATTTGGTTCTCTTAACAACCAGGGGAGGTAAGTACTATTGTTATTCACATTTAACAGCTGAGGAAATGAAGCAAACAGAGGTTAAGTGACTTGCCCAGGATCACATAGGCCATATGTTTCCAAGGTGGGATATGAACTCCGTTCTTCCTGACTTCAGGCCCAGTGACCCATGTCTAGCAATCCCTAGCTTCCATTATTTATTAAAATTGTTAGAATTTCTTACGAATCACATCTAGACACCCTTTTAGTAATGGTTTTCTGACATTTCTCCCTGAGACTATATACTGTACTATCATGCAGTAATATACTATAATACCATGTAATATACTGTACTATCATACAGTACTGCGTCCATGTTCATCGTTTTGTGAAACAAGACGCAGATCGCTTATACTAGAGAAAAATTCACGGAGGAAATCAGGGAAGAGCAGCATGCTTGTCTGCATTCAGAGTTCCTCTCTTCCTTCCATGGCAAGGGAGAACCTTTTTCATCTTGAGTGCCTTGGATTTTCCTAGAGCCTTCCGCTGCTGCTGAGGGTGCCCTCATTCACAGCCGCGCACCCTGCTTTGTTGCTCTTACTACGGCCAACAACTGGTTCTACTCATTTTCCTTTGTGTCACTTCATAGAAGTATTTTCATGATCATTTTGTTTGCCGTTTCTTATGGCACGATGGTATTCCATGATACGCATATACTACAGCTTGTTCAACCATTCCCCAGCGGATGGATGTTCCTCCAGTTTCCAGTTCTTTGCCAACACAAAAAGAGCTGCTGGAAATACATTTGTACAAGTGTGTCCTTTCCCCATCCTTGATCTCTTTGGGATACAAACCTGACAATGTTATTGCTCACTCAAAGGGTTTCCACAGTTTTATGGCCCTTAAGGCATGGTTCCAGATGACTCCCAGAATGGTTGTAGCCGTTCACCACTCCACCATCAGTGTATTAGTGTCCCAATTTTTGCATATCCCATCCAACATTTATCATTTTCCTTCTTTGTAATATAGCCAGTCTGATAGATGTGAGGTATGCCTCAGAGTTGTTTTCATGTGTGTTAAAATCATAGATGCGTTAAATAATAACTTAGAATTTCTCTAATAAATTTGCGGCATTTTTTCATATGACTGAAGCTAGTTATTATTTCTTCACCAGAGTACCGCCTGTCCTGTTCATATCATTTGACCACTTGGCAATTGGAGAATGTTTTGTATTCTTATGCATTTAACTCAGTTCACAAAATTTTGAGAAATTAGGCCTTTGTCAGAGACACTTGATATAAATTTAGATTTTCTTTCTAGTTCGCTGTTTGCCTTATAATCTTGGTTGCAAAATAATGACATTTCAATGATGAGATTTAATGCAATATGACTGACAAAGGAAGAAATATAGCAATAGGGATGACATCATCTTTTTTCCCCTCAAATTAAAGCATAAAACAAATTTCTGTTTTTTTGTAATATTTTAAGTTTTCCCACTTACCTGTAAAAACAACTTTTGACATTTATTTTCTAACATTTTAAGTTCCACATTCTACCCCTCCCTCCTCCCTGAGTTGTGAATCAATTTTCTGTTGAAAATTCGCTTCTATACATCTTCCACATGAGAGCCATTCACAAGAGAGTGATTGATTATATGAAAAAGGAAAAGGTCAGCAGCAGTCTTCATTTATTCATTCAACAAATTTATTGATTATTCATTTCATTTTACAGCATTTTAATGTGAAGAAGCTTGGACAATGAAGAATTCATATCAATATAAAAATTCTTCTTAAGTACTAATTGTTTCAAAGGCATTGTACCAAGTTTTGGGGGTGATCCCTCCCTTCCTAAAGCTTACAGTCTAGAAACAGGGATAAACTGTGTATATAAGGAACTATAGAAAAGATATAACATTGCTTTTAAAAATGGCAATGCTCTGTTAGTACAGAAGAGGAAAAGAGTTTTTCCTTTAGGCGGCATCAAGGAAAGCTCAGTGAAGAACACAGAGATTTGAGTTGAAAAGATGATACTGTACACGTGGGATTGGAGGTTTTGTAATTTCAGATAGAATAAGCAGGTCTTACTTAAAGAGTAGCAAATCATCTAGTCTGTTTGGAGCATAGAGTGCCTGAAAAGGAGAGTGAGAAATGAGTTTGTTAGGTAAAAGCCAGGTCACTGAAGGCATTGCATTCCAGCCTAAAGCTTTTGGACTTTATTTAGAAAGTAACGGTTCTGAGAAGGCTTTGGAACAAGGGGTTGATCAGAGCTATGTTTCCAAAAGATTAATTTGATAGCAATCTGTCACATAAATTGGAATAGGGAAAGACTAGAGGCAGGAAGATGATTAGGAAGCTTCTAAGGTAGTTCAGGATAATGGCTTATCCATCTCCTCCATAACACCTATCACAGGACTTTGCATAAAATAGTCAACTGATAAATATTTGTTGCATGAATGAATTAGAGTGTGAAAGCTGCAGATGAATCAGGAGAAAATTTTGTGAAAATTAATTTGAAGCCCTTACAATGTGTCATTTCTCAGTTTTCTCTCTGTTATGCCATGAAAACGCAGAAAATACTAATGACTTTTTCCCCACCACCATTGGTGGGATGCCAGTGGAAGAAGCTAATACAAAATTCCCAAGTCTTGGTAATAATGTCCTTAGTAATTTCTCTTAATATCTCTGCTGCTAGGAAAAAAATTCACTCATGTATAACCTAAATGTAAAGACATACTGTTAATTCTTTTATGTCAATTCTTGTATTTCTAGCTTTGGACATATTTTAGCCAAACCTTCCCTCTTCATAATTTTAAAGGAGTGTCAGTAAAGGAGGAACAACAATATGCCTAAAGAAATGTAAGGTAATAGCCATGGCAGGACTTTTGATATATCATACCTCAAGTTTCTGAAAACTTAAGAAAAAAAGGATATTTTGCAGTAGTCGTAGGCACAGGGGAAATACTTCATCCCTGTAAAGGTGGGGAGGCACATGAAGAGGATATGGAATCAATTCTCTGAAGATCATTGGATAGCTCCAATCTGTCTAAAGAATGTTAGTGCTACCAGCAATAGCAGGGTGGATTAGATAACTTCTGAAAGAGACTCTTCCCAAGGCCTTTGGTTTTATTGAGGCACTAGTTGGAAAACTTTAAAGATAACACATAATTTAAGTGGAATAATATATTTTGCTTAAATTTGTATAATTTTAGAACAAAGGTGCAAAGATAAGTTTCCTTTATTCTTGACATCATGGACTTTTTCTCATGAGCTTCTTTGACTGAGTCAATTTTACTTAAAGGGAGCTACAATAGAGAGAAGAGGCTATTTGCCAAGTTAGAGTCAAGAATACCCGAGAAATAATGTCAGGAGGGGTATGGAAAACATTAGGGATTAGGTTTATGGGGTGGAATGGGTGAGCAAGGAGAGAAAGGTGGAAAACCAAGTGAAGAAGACTCTCTCTGTTGACCTCTCTCATTCCACTTGATCATCATTCTCATAATCTAGTCAATCTGCTTTTCTCCTAAATCCTAAAATCAGTAATCATAATTAAAAATAATTAAGTCATTTAGATTTAGAGCAACAACATTTGTAGAATGAAGGAGAAATGGACCATATCTTTGAAATTCATTGGTGCTTTATGTTAAAAAAACATATTCTAAAAAATAAGAAATCTTCCTATCACTAAAAATTGAGCTATACTTTGGAGTCATTGTGGATCACTATCTAAAAAAAATCACTTCACTGAAGCAATTTCATTGGTTGAATTCTTTTAGTTGTTTTGCAATTAGACCAGTAAATATCTTTGGGCTTTATTGGTAAGTGAAAAAATTGAAAATAAGTACTAGCCTTACCAACTTTATGAGCTGTGACTACATATTGGTCTTTGATTGTAACTAAGCTTCATTGGTAAACATTAAAAACTACTTTTTGAAAGTCAGTTCTTTTCCAAGTGCTGGAAAAGGAAATTAAATTGCAGTCTTCTGACTTCTGGTACTTTCTCATCCAAGATGTTCATTGTACAAACTTATTTTCTTTGTGTTTAACACTATATACACAGAGGCAGGGCTCATTGTATTAATGCAATGGATGGCTAAAGCATTTGTGGATAAAGAGGCCTCAAAGAATAATTAGGTGATTATAATGGTACTTGCTTTGAGATCACTAATTTAAAAATTCTATTGCTCCAAAACCTAATTATTTGAGTAATGATAACATATTAGCAACTGTGAAACCACAGTTACAATCTTAGGTTTTTTTTTAAGTAAAAGTAAAAGTAAATATGGTAATAAGACTTTTTCCAGAAAACGCCCAAAGGTGACAGCCATAAAGTTCTTTTATCTTTTTTCCCACATGTTCTTTACCCAGAAACACTTCTTTCACCCCACACCTGTGTACTTGGAGCCACTAGCAATGCCCACACACATATAAGTCATCTGAACCTATAATTGCTATGTCTCTTTTTGCCCATTTTTGTTCCCATACCCCGGGCAGCCTGCTTCCCTGCTAAGTCCTAAAATCAGTAATTCTGCTTTCTTCTCTGCATACAGTTTGATCTTGTAATGATCTCTCTCCTCTCCTGAATCTTTTAAAGATCTTTGTAATTAGACTTCTAACTATTGAAACATTTCATAACCTGTATGTGAAAAATCAGATCTTTAGATTTGGGCATAATCAAATGGCAAAATCTCCTTCCTAGAACTCAGCTAAGAAATATAAGTTTAAAAGGTACTTTAGGGAATTGCCTTGTTTGTCATTCTAGGCAGGGATGAGCCATATGATTAAGAGTAGTTTCTGATTCTGCTATCACCTGTTTTACCAAATTATCTGACATAAAAATGTGTCCACAAAACCTCAAAATGTTTTCTTTCCTCAAAGAACAGCCACATGAGGAAAATCTTGTTAAAATATCAGCAAATTGGATAAGGCCAAAATGAATGTTTTGTGGTGAACTTTTAAAACCAAATGTGTGATCCATGCAATCAATAAAACACCATAATGGACTCCATTTGAAGGCATTACTTCCTGATTGGGAGCTATAAAACAGCAAGGATTGAGCCTTAGCATTTAATGGCAGTTTATTTTGTTAGGGGGTCCTCTGGGCTGAGAGCAATTGGAAGAAGAATACAGATGTGTTGTGAACAGTAGGGATGGATTCCACTTGTGGGAGATTGTTGATCAGCTAGAGTAGAGTGGGAATTAATTTTTGATACTCTAGGAAATATTGGGATGTCTAATATTCAGTGAAGAAGAAGGTGGAAGAAAAGATGATGGTCTAAAAACAAATCTGATGAAATAGAATCATCCTTAATAATGCTATAAATGTTGGAAATGCTTGCATTTCAGAAGAAGCAATTTGAATAGTTAGTTCCTAGCTCTTTTAAGATATGTCATAGAGCTTGGAAATGATAAAGGTGTGACAGAGATAGATAAGCATGACGATACAGTTCATTGGCAAGGATAAAGGAAAAGAAATGTCAGCCCAGAACTTTACATTAATGATGCCTTTCTCAAAGGCAAAGGGTCCATGGAAATTTTTAGATTATGTCAAAATTGCCTCAAAGAGGCTATTATCCGTGGTTGGACATAATAGATATTTCTTATATGTGCCCAAGTTTTCATTTGACAATTTCTGCTTTTTCATGTTCTTTTTGTGTGTCAACTTGCAGGGGAGTGAGGTGGTACTGTAGTGAGCAACAGTCCTTGAGTAACTCCTTGGATAAAAAAGGATAATTTTGATACAGATATAAATTAAAGGAAAGCATTATTACAAGTTAAGAATGAAACACAAATTTACTGCTTTTTTCTTTTTACTATTTTATAAGTTTTTTTGATGGCTGAACAAAAAAGACTTCAAAAGAATAGCAGCTAATTTATTCAGTAAGTTAATAGTAGCCTGATTTTTAGAACGTCTACTTATGTGAGGGCTAAAGACAGAACAGTGGTTGTTACCCAACCAAAAGAGAAGTGCTTTTCATTCGTTTTTCCTAGAAATGATGGGGCCTTTTGTTCTTTTCTTGCTTTAGTGGTTAGAATGGATAGGTTAGGTAGTGCTACTGAAAAGAAAATCACCTTTGAAGATGCAGGTGCAGAACAGGGAAGACAGCTTAGATGTGTATATGTATTGGTACATATATGTGCATAAATCTATATACATACGTATAGCTTCACTTGGAGCTCCCACCAGCTCCTGTAGATTTTATGACCATTTCCATGCTAGTGATTCTCCGATCGGCCTGACTTGTGCTGAGCTCCGTGCTTGCCCCTTTCTAACTGTCTTTCAGACGTCTCCAATCGGATGTCCTGTAGACATTGCAAAATCATTATGTCCAAAATAGAAGTCATCCTCTCTTCCCTCCGGCCCCCAACCCAGCAGTCCCTCAGGCTCACAGCTCTCTAAGCCGTGCTAGACCCTCACTATCTCTCTCCCCGTCTCTGCAACCTGTTGCCAAGATCCATCAACATCCTTGCAGCATCTCTAGAATGCTTCTTCTCCCCTCTGGCACTGCCACCCTTGTAATACAGGCCCTTCTCACCTCACACCTGGATTATTGCACTTTTGTCTACCTCAACTTTTCCCCTTCTCCAGTCCATAACCCATTCAGCCTCTAAAATGATTTTCCTGAAGCACGGGTTTCATCATGGCATCTTCTGTTCAATAAACTGCAGGGGCTTCCAAAAACAAATTACAGAGTGCTCTGGCATTAAGAGCCCTCCCTGACCCAGCTCTCTGCCACCTTTCCAGTCTTCTTATATCTTATTTCATGGAACATATTCTTCCATCCGGTGATACTGACCTCCGCACTGTTACATGAAGAAGACTCTTAGCTCCAGCTATTTTCTCTGGCTGCCCCTTAAACTTTAATGCTCTCTTTCCTCCCCTCCACTCTTTTTCCTCCCTGGCTTCTTTCAAGTCCCAACTCAAAACCCATCTCCTACAGGAAGCCCTTACTGACCATTCTGTATTCCAGTATTTTTCCTTTGGTAATTATTCCTAATTTTTAAAATTTAGCTTTTTTTAAAATTTATTTATTTTTTAGAAAAATTTGCTATGGTTACATGATTCCTGTTTTTACTTTCCCCTTCACCCCTCCAAATTCCCCTCCCCCCCATGGCCAATGCGCATTTCCACTGGTTTTAACATGTGTCATCTATCAAGGCCCATTTCCATATTATTGATAGTTGCATTGGTGTGGTAGTTTCGAGTCTACATCCTCAATCATGTCTGCATCAACCCGTGTGATCAAGCAGTTGTTTTTCTCCTGTGTTTCTTCTCCCACAGTCCTTCCTCTGAATGTGGTAGTGTTCTTTTCCATAAATCCCTCAGAATTGTCCTATGTCATTGTATTGCTGCTGGTACAGAAGTCCATTACATTCAATTTTACCACAGTATATCAGTCTCTGTGTATAATGTTCTTCTGGTTCTGCTCCTTTCACTCTGCATCATTTCCTGGAGGTCGTTCCAGTTCACATGGAATTCCTCCAGTTCTTTATATTCCTTTGAGCACAGTAGTATTCCATCACCAGCATATACCACAGTTTGTTCAGCCATTCCCCAATTGAAGGACATTCCTTCATTTTCCAGTTTTTTGCTACCACAAAAAGTGCGGCTATAAATATTTTTGTACAAATCTTTTTATCTATGATCTCTTTGGGGTACAAACTCAGTAATGCTATGGCTGGATCAAAGGGCAGGCAGTCTTTTAACACTCTTTGGGCATAATTCCAAATCGCCATTCAGAATGGTTGGATCAGTCCACAACTCCACCAGCAATGCATTAATGTCCTAATTTTGCCACATCAACTCCAACATTTATTACTCTCACCTGCTATCATTTTAGCCAATCTGCTAGGCGTGAGGTGATACCTCAGAGATGTTTTGATTTGCATTTCTCTAATTATTAGAGTTAAATTTAGCTTTCTACATACACACACACACACTCACACATTTGTCTTCTCCCCATCAGATTATGAGATCTTTGAGGACAGAGACTTTTTCCCTTCTTTTTTTGGTATCTCCAGTGCTTAGCACAGTGCCTGGCACATTGTAGATAATCAATTTTTATTTTTTTATTGATAGGTATATTATACATATATGTACACATGTATACTTATGTAATAGTAAATCAGCCAACATTTATTACATAGCCACTCTGAAATGAAGGTTGTACAAGGTGGTGTTATATTTTATACAGAAGTGATTTTTCATAGGTATCATAATGTAGGGGTGATTGCAAATGCTTTGGGGTTCATTATAAACTAAAATGAAATTTCTGGTATATGCCTTGGGCTTCATATTTTAATTTATTTGAACAGGAAAGGAATTTCAAATTGCATTTAAAAGTAGACTCTCATGAGATGTCTGCATCAGTGAGTGTTATGGACTTTCACTAGTAATTTCAAAATGATTCATGACAGGATTTGTTTCTGCCATTGAAGCATTTTTGGACAGGACATAGAACCTTTACACCCACTAGAGAGATAGTATTATTTTAGAATTATATTTTAAGATGCTGACACTATAAAAAGTGATGGATTATTATACGGATGAATGATTTATCTCCTTGATGAATGAAATCCAGAATGGCTAGGTTTTAGGAATGTGACTGCTAGGTTAGTCTCTTCTATCTAGTATTTATATATCTACAAGGGACTTTATTTTTTAAAGCAACCACTTTAAGCAATATCACTTATTCCTAACAAAGTTCCTTTAAGTATAGGAAGTACAATAGCTCTAAGGGAAAGGTATAAATATTAAGTACCTACTATGAGCCAGCCACTGTGCTAAGTATTTGATTTTATCCTCACAACTGTACAAGTCAGATACTCCTATTTTAATTATAGTTTAATATATGTGGGTATATTTATGTATATAATATTTAATTTAGTATGTCCATATTTAAAAGTTGAGGAAACCCAGGAGTTAAATAATTTGCCTAGTCATACAGCTCAAATTGTCTGAGAGCAGCTTAGCACTGAGATCTTCCTTACTTTAGGGCCAACATTCCCAGCTATCTCTAAGGTTCTGCAAATCAAGAACAATAGAAGTCATATGTTCTGTAGTCTTATTCTCAGCAATTCAAAAATCTGCCTTCAAAGGAAGAACTGATGTAGCCTGAAACATACTATATTTCACTTTCTTCTTTTATTTTTTGTGTGAGATCTCTTCCACAAAGAAACAAATATGGAAATATATCTTGCATGGTTATATATGTAAAATCTATGTCAGATTGCTTACCATCTCTGAGAGGAGGAAGGGAATTTCGAACTCATCATAAAAAATGAATGTTAAAAATGGTTTTTACATTAATTGGAGAAAAATAAAGTAATTTAAAAAAGAAAGTAAACAACTGATGTCCCACCTCTGACACATACTTGCAAGTTACTCAGCCTCATATTGATCTAGTGAAATCTCTAAGACTATAAGTTGCAGTGAAGTTGCCAACCTGAAATAATGAAATGAATTCAAGTGGTATATAGTTTGGGGGCACATCCTGTGGGTACTTTTAATTGTCCTGATTCTCTGTACCTCCTCTGCTCTTCTTTCTTTCCTCCCTTCCTTTTGTAGTAGAAGATCCAGAGGCATGATCATCTATACTTTCTATTGTAAATTTTACAGTCTCTGTGAAGGTCCTTTTTGTCCCCTCCCAGATATGTTAAGGACATTAACAACTTTTCAACATTTTTTAACCAAAGTTTACATGTTGAATCATGAGTAGAGTTGGGGATCTAGTTGACTTACAGAAAGAAAAAAAAACGTTTTCAGACTAAATCTACCCCTATTTTTTTAACCACTACCTTCCACCTTAGAATCAATACTGCTTATTGGTTCCAAGGCAGAAGAGTGGTAATGGCTAGGCAACGGGAATTAAGTGACATGCCCAGGGTCACACTGCTAAGACTTATCTGAAGCCAGATTAGAATCCAAGAACCATGGTCTCTAGTCCTGGTTCTCAATTCACTGACCCACGTAGCTGCCCCCTACTAATCTTTATAAGAACTAAGGTCTCATGAAGATAATTTTTATCATACTATGTCACCTCAGTTTTTTCTGTGCTGAATAATAATATTTTTCATTAAAATTAGTATTTAGATCACTACAATTACTTTGTTTTTTCCTCCTTTGTGTTAATTTTTTTTTAATCAGCCACCCCAAAGCCAGCCATCTCTTTAGAAAAATAAATAATTTTTATTAATAAACTTTTCCCTTTGAATATTAACTAAAATTTTCTCTCCTAAACCAATTTCTTCTCTCATACCTGACTTTATAGATATGAGACCACTTTCACTTTTCCTACTTACCTTTTTAATTATCTCATTCTTCTCAACAGTTTTGGGGGGCTTGAAACAAGGGTCAACTCTTAAGTTTAAATAATCTAACCTGGTCCAACTTCATGGGTAGCTGTGAAGCTAAACCACAAAGTCTAATGCATAGAAGTCTACTTTAGATCTCTGCTAATCAAGATGTATTGAATCAACTAAGTTCTTCCAATGGGATGACTTATTAACATCCTTTGTCCTATTCCTAAAAAGAAACGGTCCATTTTCCCCAGACTCCCCTGCATCATAGGCTCTGTTTCCATTTGATGCTCTGTTTTATCAGTTTCAGCGACTTTGTACAGGAGAGTCAATTCTACATATCCTCTCCACTGTCGATCATTAGAGCACAGCAACCTACTACAAAGTGGAGGAACTTTAATCGCTGGCTGGGTTCAAGAGTAAAACTGACTGTGAGGACACTCATCTTTGCCCCAAACTGATGTACCTGTAGTAGATCAGCCTACATGATAGACTTCCCTGGGGGGAAAGAAGCCACTTTCATAGCAGCAGAAGCCTACATAAGAGGCAGCTACGAGAGCATAACAACTTTTGTTGTATTTGATTGTCGTAACTAGGATTCATTGGAGAAATGTTTGACAGTGAAGGAAACTAAGAGGTGTGCATTTTAGTTAATAACTCTGATATCAAGATACATTTGTTTTTTTTCCTAAGGGGATTTTAATTACATTGTTGTTTTTTTAACTTACCTCTTTTGTTCTGAATCCAACACAAAAAGTGTTCAGGAAGTGCCTACTATGCATAAAACGTTACATTGTTGTTGGGTTTTTTCCCTGCAAAATTTGGAAGTCATAGAAAATGAATAATCTAATATTAAGGCAAATTAAAACTCCTTATTTAACATCTATATGTTGACCTTTAAAATTTTCATTGAGATATATCCTGCCTTTTCTCCAAAGGTTTATGTTTATCTCAACAGTTATTATGTTTAGCCACATAAATAAAGGAGCCACTTTTCAAAAGTAATGCTTTGAGACTAGTATCTTTCTTTTCATTATCATTGAGTAGATGCTAGATAATTGTAGAAAAAAATGTATTAAATTGCTTTTCTGAAATTACAGCAATTGCTTTTGAATTCTGATATGACACAATGAAAGAGTACATTGATTTTCATCATATAGCAGTTCAGTGAAGCTAGAATTTAATGAAATGCTTATAGTACAATATATCTGCATGTTTCTAAGCAAAAGTACCATACTTTTGCAGGTTCTTTAGCAGAATTACAGAAAACAATCATATAGTATATTCATATAGATATTAATTTAGTATATGTCAGCACTTCAAGTGTTGATTAGCTTGATGTAATTTGACCTAGCTTATAGGCCAGGAGAAAGTTAAAAGAGAAGAAAAATACATAGGATTAGAGAAATCATGTAAATAAGTATTAATCAAGCACTTACCATGTTCTAGATGCTATGGTAATTTCTGGATGTTCAAAGAAAGGTAAAAACAGTCCTTGCCCTAAAGGAGCTTATCATCTTATTGGGGAGGCAGAGTGTGAACATCTATGTACAAAAATACATAGAAAATATAGATTATATAGGTATGTATACACACATATGTATAAGAAACTAGGAATAATAAGTAAGAGAATACTACTCACTACTTACTGAAAGCTACAACGACTACTACTGCCATATTGATTAGGAGAGAAAAAAAATCCTTCTGTTCTCAATAGATCATTTCTTGTGATTTCTTTTGAGTATGATTTTCAATCTCTGCAGAGGTAAAATCAGTATGAATGATTATATTATATGATCATTTCACATATAATAAAAATATCACAAAAAGGCCCACCCAATTAAATTGAAAGACTTTCTACTCTCTGCTATAGGACTATGCATTTTAGAGGTTTTATTGCTCTTTCTGATTCTAGCAGCACGGAACCAAATACATTAAGAGCAAAATGTATTACATAACTTGATGTGACCAGTGATAGATTTTGAGAATATAAGTTTGATAATAAGAATGTAGAAGGAAGAAAAATAAAAAAGAGGTTTTAATCTTCTGTTCTTTTTCTGTAATGTTATAAACTCTCATCTCACACATATCTATATCTATCTGTCTATCTATCTATCTATCTATCTATCTATCTATCTATCTATCTATCAGTGAAAAGAACTTTTTATGCCTTTATTAAAACCTTAGTATCTGCATTTATATTTATGGTGGTAGAAACATAAAATTGAAACCTGAAAGTTGTGAAGGATATAAAGTCATGTTTTAATAGACAAACTAAATTGCTCCTTCAAAGAGGCAATAAAACTGAAAAGCATTCATTATAAATGTAATAAAAACTTATGAGTCCCATTTTATTAAAACTACTACCCAGTTTCCTGATGGGGCTGGCTCACTTAGGGGGTAAACCAGTGACATTTTCTTTCTGGCAACATATTTATGTATGATATGAGGTCTACTGAAATGAGATTGGTGGTTTTAACATGATCCCTAATGGACAAATGCTCAAATTATCCTGAACTGAGCAAATTTGCAGCTCCTGATCATAATAAGTCTCAGATCAAGTTAATAATGATATTGAATTATTTGTATTTTACTTTATAGTTCTTTCATTAAATAGAACATCAGTAAAAGAAAAGAAAACTTAAGTTTCTCCTAATTGACTTTACATCTTAATATTTCTTTTATGGTAGCTAACTAAATTATATATATATATATATATATATATATATATATATATATGTTTTCACTTTCTTAGGATTGTTGAAGGTGGTTATCTTTATTTTTGGTCAGATATCTAGATTTATTTAATGAGTCATAGGAAAATTATTTTATTTGAGTGCCTATAGTTTGAGCCTTGGACTTTTACATATTTCATGTTAAATATATTTTCTCATTTTATTAGATGTGGTTTTTATTATATTTACTTTAACAGTTGTTTTTTCATGTTCTTTACTTGGCACATTTCACAGTAAAGAAGCAAACTGCACTGAAGTAATAGTTGATCTAACTTATTAATGTGGCTTTTCTTTTTTAAGAAAATAATTACTGATTAACAGATTGAAATAGTGAAATGCTCAAAGTACTAAGGAGAGAACCGAAACAATAAATTATTCTGTGTATATTATTGTACTCAGGCTTTTAATGTGTCTCTGATTAAGCAGATTAATCTATAAAATAAGTCCCATATTATCTTTACTAGCTTATTTCATGTGTTTGGTTGGGTATACCTTTTTAGAAATATTTTTTCTCAAGATCAAATTGATCGTAATACTAAATAATATTCATTTTGCTCGGGAGGTAAGGTTGGAAGTTGGGTCTATTACATAAGACTTTTACCAGTCAAAAATTATTTTATTTGGATGTTTTGTTCAGTTCACGAAAATCTTCATTCCATTTGCAAACCTGAAATCACATTTCAAAATTGATCAAAGAAAGTATTTATTTAGCTGTGTACATGTAAATTGAATATATATATATATATAAAGGTCAGAAATCAAGGCAGTATTGGTAATATGACTAATATCTACCAAGGGTTATTAAGCCTTCCAGACATTTTCCCTAAACCTCTATATAGATGAGGTTAGGTTTTTCCTAAAAGATTACAGAGCCACATGGGGGTATAGGGATGTTCAGGGATGACTACTACCTCTGGTGTGAGGGTTTGTGGAGCCCTTTCTAAGGCTGATTATCTACCTTTGCTGTCCACCTTACACTAAAACCTCCCCTGTGGCTCCCAGAAATGGTAGCAAGGTGGCTACACATATTGGCAGATGGCTTAGACCAGGTTTAGGGTATACTAACAGTCATGGATGTGTCATTGAATTAGGAGGGTGTCTACCCCAAGCATATGAAGTCTTCTCCTAGCAGAATGGGTAGATGAAAATAATTTGTTTCAATGGCCATGAAGTCAGTGGAAGCAGCCACTATGGAGTGCTTAGGACTTGGTAAGGTAAGACATCAGTGCCAAGGTCTGCATCCAAAGCCATCACCAATCATCTTGAATTGTGGCCTGCCATTGGTCTTGATGACTCTGGAAGAGAAAATGAGACCAATGACTTGATATAGCTCTCCCTCACTTAAGCAATTTGCAGAGAAGATAGTAAACTGTGAATGTCATTGGTCTCCTTTGAAAAGGAAGGACAAATAACAACAGAGCCAGGACATGACTGGTTTAAAGGTTGGGAAAGATTTAAGCTATGCCTCCCTTGATACAACTTCCTAGGTGCTTCAGGTTCTGTTGACATGACTTCTTAAGCATTTAAGGCATATAAGATGGTTGGTTTGATTTAGTGGATGTCTGAATCCCACACCTGCTCTGCTGACCAGATAAGTTTCCATATGGAGATGAAGGAGGGAAGGATGTGATAGCTTTCTCTTCAAACTGAGAGCTATTGTATGTTGTTTTAATATTAAGGCAAAAATAAACCATTTCTTTATTATCCAATGACATATGAACACCTCATTTAACCTAGATGAGTTGCATAGATTCTGAAGTAATTGGAAAAGGTACTCCCCTTTTTTGTGTCAATCCTTTCTAAATTGACATTGTGTGTTTCAAAAACATTAAAGAAGTGTCCCTTTGGGACTTGGGACCTTCTTTCTGGGAAGGAAACAAACTGGAGAGATACTCCAGTAAATAGGGACTTTTGTAGGACCCACATCCCTCTTTCCCAAAGAGAAGAAAAAAACACAGGAAAATTGTTCCTATTTTATATAAGAATAATCTTTATAAGCAGGTACATATGCACATTTGGCTTAGTGCTAGATGAACATGGCTTGAGACAGCATAGAATGGATTATATATTTCTCAAACAAAGGGAAGTGGTCAATGGGTTAATCCAGGGAGGGATACAGGTGTGCTATGGGAAGAGAGTTCCAGCAAAAGGGACAGTGGCTTCTTGGTAGTCAACAGGATAGGAAAGATTTTTTTTTCAGTTTGAACTGGTCTCAAGCAGGAATTTTTGCAGAGTCACTTCTAGGACATATGCCATTGTTTTAGCAGATTAATCTTGATATTACTCATCAAGATCTAGAAATCAAAGCAATTTTAGACAACATAAAGCCATTAGAAATTGTATCACCTTGACAATGGGAAAAATAGTTAATTTTTAATATGAGAAAACCTGAAACAGATGAAATCATTCAATACAAAAAAGATTCTGTGGATTTAAATAGCAGGTTATACTGCCATATCAGATATCCATGTTTAAAACCTTATAATTCATATAAGAACTTCTTTGTTTTAAAATATTAAGATGCCTGTTTGGAATCACTTCAGTACTATCCAAGAAGCCTTGAGCAGATGATTTTACTCCCTTGAAATTCTAACTTCTGCCTTATTAATAATAGTAACACCTACCAGGGTACAGCTTTAAAGTTCATCTTAATAGTCCTGTGAGTTAATAATCAGGTTGAGAACTTGGGAATAATTAAAAAAATTAAAATTAAAAATCTTAGATGTTATCAAAACTAATTTGCTAATTACTATTCCCTTCTTCTATAATAGTTATCCCTTTTTTTAGCCAAATATTGGTTGATTTGATCTCCTTTCATTATTTTTGTGCAATAAAAATAGTTTGCATTTGTAGAGCACTTTAGGTTTGCAAATCATTTTGCACATTTGATCTTTACTGTTCATAGAAGCCCTTTGAAGTAGATAGTACAAATTTTGTTGTTTTTATTTAACTGATGAAGAAACTGAGACTCTATGAGTTTAACTAATTTACTCATGTTTACTCAGTTATGGAGAGGCAGAAATGAGTCTTGAAACCCAGATTTATAAATCCTACCTAGTTGGGGCTCATTTGTTGATAGATATTCATATCAATGTAAAGCTAACAAATAATAATTTTAATAATGAAAATAATAGCACTTATACAATGCTTTAAGTTTGCATAGTGTTTTATATATGCTACCTCTTTTGATCTTCCTGACTCCAGGTCCAGTGTTCTATCCACTGCTTCACCTAGCTGCCACCTAGTTAAGGGCTTTATTGAATCAGTTTTTAAAATGAGAGGATTGAGCTTTAGAGAGATTAAATGACTTACTCTGAGTCACAGAGTAATAAATGTCTGAGGGAGAATTCAAACCTAGGTCTTTCTGACTTTGAGTCTAATACTTCGTCCACAATGATGTCTGAATAAACAGTTCAATTAATTTTAATACTGAGTTTTAAAATCATTTTTATCTTTCAATATATAGCCACCTTTAAGATGTCCTTTCCTTACTTTACTATTTAAATAGCATGCTATTTTTTGTAGTAATTTCCCCAAATTTTTTCTTGATGTTATTGGAATTATTCTCTCAGGGGCTAAAGAGATGGTAAGCACAGTTATGGTGCCTTCAATTCTATTCTATTCATTTTATCTTTATTTTATTTTTATGAGATTTTTTCCTCAAAGAATTAGTTCTTCCTTTAATTCTTCTGTTCATTTACAAAAGCAAATATCTGGCTTGTTGGACATTAGTAGGGGTTGCCATATTTCATCAACATTCTCATTAATATCTAGGCCTCGGGGTCTTGTAAAATAATGTACCATTGTATCAAGAATTCTCTAGTGAGAGTTCACGAAACTCAGAAGAAAGCTCATGCTTATTAAATAAAGATTAAATGTTGGCCATTGAGAACTTTACTTAATAATCATTCATAATCTACTAATTTATAGTTAATCAATCCATCAAGCACAAAGCATTTATTGGATACCTACTCTGGTGCTGGAGATGACAAGAGACCCTGGAACTCAAGAGTTTGCAGTCTAGCCAAGGGAGACACATGAATACGTATAGTCTCTATACAAGTTAGATACACGGTAGTTTTAAAGGGAATATACTGTCACTTCGGAGGCATTAGAAGAGCTTCATGTGGAGATGATAGTGTCTGAGCTGATCTTAGAAAGAAACTGGGGATTTGGGGAGATGGCAGTAAATTGATGAGGGCAGTGCAGCTTGGACCCTGGAGATGGAGTCCCAGGTAGAAAGAATAGTGGACTGTTTGGTTGTCCTGTGATGTATATGAAGAGTAGTGTGCTGTTCTTTTATTTTCCGAGACAACCAATGACATAACAGGGTGATATCTTGACTTGCCTGTGAATTGGCTTTAAGTGAAGCAGAGTTTCACATCATTGTCTGTCAGCCTCATTATTTTTCCAGACTCATTAGTGTCCAGTGGCAAGACAGAAGTGAGGACAACTGGGGATGCCCTGAGATGCAGTGGATGTCCTTGGTACCTCCAATGTCTGACCAAGCTCCACGTTGTCCACATCTATCTTCATAGCCATTGGAAAGTGTTCTCATGCACTCATTCCACATGGGGAAGTCTTCCCAAGCTTGGGGATAAACCACCCTCTACCTCAATAATGATTTAGAGTCTTCTCAATTACCCTCAACCTGTTTTAGCCCATCCGCCAAGATGATTTTCCTGGGATTTGGCCACTACAGCCATGGATTAGTTGGGTTAGGCTGACATCAATAGTGGATGGGTAGACCTGAAAATAACCTGTCAAGCCATCATTCCAGAGGTGCTAGTCCTCCTTGCAAACCCCATACACTCTCATTTAATAAGGTTGTTAATTTAAGTTTGGGCCAGGTTGTTTTTAGGTCTTAAATGCTGAGCAGAAGAATTATATTGGATTCTAAAGATGATAGGAAACCACTGGAGTTTGTTTAACAAGGAAGTGACAGGATCAGATCTGAGACTTGGGAAAATTACTTTAGCAGTTCTGAGGAATTTGGATTGAAAGTCATGAGAAATTTGAGGCAAAGTATTGAAACATTCCTCAGGATTTGGTTGAGTCACTTCTTGCCTGGTTACAAAGCAGCTATGAAACCCTGGAGAACTTACAGATGTATTGGGGTGTTTGGGTGTTTGGCTTCACTCAGCTGAATCATCTTTAGGGGTTTCCCCAATGCAACACTTGTTAAGTATCCTTCTGCTAAAGCTATTTAAATCTTTGGTTAACTATTGAATGACTTATCAGTGTCTCATTTTTCCCCCCAATATTTCTAAACTACCAGTGCTTTTGCCAGGTCCCTTCCAAAACAGATTGTATGTGACATGTAGAAGAAAAAAGAAGCTTTATTTTAAAAAAATAACCAGGTATATGAGAGTATTGAGAGTGAAGAGTCAGAGGCTACATAATTGGAAAGATGGTAGTGCCCTCAATAGAAAATAGGGAAGTTTAGAAGAAAGCAAAGTAGTCTATCTTTTAGTTTAGAATTTGTTGTTTTATCTATAATTCCTTTAATTTATCAGGTGATTTTGGAGACATCCCATCACATTTTAGCTTTGAAATGCTTAGCACAGTGCCTGGCACATTTGTTGTTGTTATTTAGTCCTTTTTTAAGTCTTGTCCAATTTTTCATGACCTCTTTGGGTGTCTTCTTGGTTAAGGTACTGGAGTGGTTTGCCATTTCCTTCTCCACCTCATTTAACAATTGAGTAAACTAAGCAAAATTACATGGCTAGTAAGTATTTGAGGCCAGATCTGAACTCAGGAAAAAGATTCTTCCTCACTCCAGGCATGGCATTCTGTCCACTGTGCCATTAACTGCTTCAAAGCACCTGGCATATAACTGATGCCAAATAATTGCTCATTAATAACTTGTTGACAAAACATGTCAATCAGTCAAAAACTTTAGATTAGATTAGATTGTGAAAATTGATTGGATAAAGAGAAATAAAAAGTTGCCCACAAGCCAGGAAAGATAATATTCCAAGCAAACTTTTAAAGAATACTGTAGTATGAGAAAGGCATTGGTTTCAGTTTCAGCAGAAGTCTTCTACCCACTTCCATCCTTATTTGAAAAGGATATCAAAGGATCTGGAGGGTTTGGGGACTTCTGGTCTTATTGTTTTCCTAGCATCATCTCCTAGAATTGCAGCAGTTGAGGATAGTGTCTTCAGAAACCAGGAACAGATTGGAGTCACATTAAACATGATTAAATAAAACTTTGTGAGCACCCACAAGTGGGAGGAAAGAACATCTAGTAACTAAAAACTTTCATTTACTTCTTTGCCACATGGGCTCTTTAAACTAAAGCCTATTTTCCCCATAACTACATTTGGAGGCAGGCAAGGCTTCAGAGGCCCCAGCAAAGAGGGGCCCAGAGGCAAATTAAACAAAGGTTCTAGCCACAAGGCCTCCTCTATGAGGAGGGGCTTCTCAGGAGGCTAGTACCTCCAGAAAAGCCAGGAAGAGGTGTTAGCCTTTTCACTTACCCTTGTTCAAAGGGAGAGATTCAAAACAGTCTTACTAAATTTCAGTCTCAGATCCACAAAGCAGATCCTTCACCAGACTCCAACTCCAACTCTCAACTCCAAAGAACTGACTTCACAGAAGTTAACATTACTTTTAAAGAGGCTTCTTTGCATCACTTCCTGTGCATTTCTTCCACTTTATGTGGACCAATTGTAGCTTTAGCTTTGCTTAGGACTGCCCAGGGGGCAGTCAGTCATTTCTCTTTCATCACCCACTATAGCATATGTGGGTCACAGACCTCCCCATACTTAAGGATAAGTGGGTTGTATATGCTTCTGGTGCTTAAATCTAAAAGTGGGTGAGGGGAGAGTTAATTCTGTCTTCACAATCCCTATGATTCTGGTGTTATAATATTAAAAGTTAATATTAGAGGGTATAAAACTGCTGACTCAGTTCTAAAAGATCAATTATCTTTATGTATTTAAGTTCTTATAATACTAGGATCAGTTTACATTTAAAAAAAATTAAACATGGTTATGTAAAAGTGAAATTTGAGAAATGTATATATATATATATTTTCTATGGACACGTGGGGACCTTAAAACTACATTTCCCGTGGTCCAACAGGTTTCCGTTTCCTGTTCTTTGGGCGTGGGGACGTCTACGTCACCACTCAGAGGTCAGTTTAAATCTCCTGGGTGAGGAGGTAGTCGCTCTCTTGACTGCAGACTCAGGAAGAGACGGGAGGTAACAATAATGGCACAGGTGGCAGTTTTAAATTCTTACAAGCACGTGGTCTAATGACTTTATCTATCAGCATGGCTTTAATTAAAATACTAATTTATATATTTATATCAGCCTTTATTATTTTTAATCTTAATAGTTACACATTGCAGCATCCCATGTAGACTTTGGCAAATTGAATTTAGTGAGTTGGTCAAGGACTAGATGACCTTTTAAAAAAATTGAATTCAGCCCTTTCTATTAAACTTTAAAATACAATGTCACATACAAATCATGTAAAAGCCTACTTTTTAAAACTTTCCTTTATAATATTAAAAGCATAATAATGAAACAATTGATATAGGGTTCTTGATATAAAATTTGTAATGAATTGTTGATCCTTTATGTTTGATGAATATATTGCTTTTCTCCTATGGGTACTTCTTGAAAACAGCATTATCATTTTATATAAGTAATTACAGCTAGCTGTATTCTGTGTAATTAGACATCTGAGACAGCTATAGTCATGACTTCCACCAGGTATGTGAATTGAACAGTCATTTGAAAAAGAATAGACAAGGTTCCCCAAATACATTCTCAAAAGCATATCTAATATTCTAAAGTTATTCACTGGAGTTTAGTTTTTACCACCCTTATTGCTTGAAACTAAATTATGTCAGATAGATAGATCTAATGAGAAATGTTATATTCATAATCTGGGATGAGATGGATGCCATCTTGAATGACAGGGATGGCAGTTGAGAGATTTGGAATGTTCCCAGATGCCATGAGCCAGGGGCAAAAGTCAGTTAGCCCCACCCTATATATACCCCCTGATAGCTATAGTGAGGGAAGTCTCTGGACTCAGAGGCTCAGAACTGGAGATCACAGATCTCTGAGTTGAGGCTTGAGCAAGCCTCAATGAATCAATCTGGGCAGAGGGTGGCTGAAGAGTGGTTTGAAGGGTGGAAGGGTGGCTGAAGAAGAAGGTAGGAATAAGCCTGAACCTATTTCCTTGCTAGGTTGTGAGAGCTAGTGTACCATCAATACTACTGGTGAGAGAGCTGAAAGAATAAAAGATCATCAATATTTATCTTCAGCAATAAATAGCCTTCCCTATTCTCTAGCCTACTATAGCCAGGTCTGGCCAGAGATAGAAAGAAGGTAAAGACCTCAAGCCTCCACCAGCTTAGTAGCCTCCAGTCCTGATTATTAATTAGTTTAATAGACAATAGAGCAATAGGGTTTCCAATTCCCAATCCTTGACCTTGTAATCCTTTCCCTATCTATAGATAAACAAGTATTTAATAACAAGTACTTTCCTGAGTGGTCTTTCTATCAAGGCCCTTGGGAAGGGAGTCTAAATACACAGTCAGATTCTAATCACTATCCAAAGCTAATCAATAAACCATTACCAATCTATCTAACCCCAGGTTGGGCCTGGAGAGGTTAACCATCCATCTATCCTCTCAAGGGTCTTTATTTGGTTAGTGGTTAAAAGAATCACTGACAGGTTATCAACCAAACCTATCAGGGAGAAGGGATAATTTATAGCAGCAGCCAAGGTGAGGAGAGTAGGTGTTCCTCCCCATCAACTGCAGTTGAGGAGATCATAGACAGATACACACGACTCTCACTATCATTATCATTATACATATATATCTATCTCTACCCACATTTTCTTTTAACAGAGTCCATTATAATCTCATGTAAGTATAAACGCAAGCCCCCAATTTTTGTCTTTTATCTAGTGCTATTATATATTAGAGAATGTATATTTTACATAGTGGACATTAGATGATTATGTATTGTATTTTAAACAATGCAACTGAACCAGTAGGGTTTCCAAAGTATTTTATTTTTCATCTTTTCAGCAAATTCATATTCTGTTTCCAAAGCTCATTGAAATACATTAACCCATGTCCTTTGTGCTCAGAAAAAGATTTCCTAGAAATTGAAAATCTGCTCATAAGTAAAATTTAAAATTTAGATTTTATTATAAATTTAGTGGTATATTTAGAGAATGTCACAATGGACTGAAATTCAGTGCCTGTAAGCCCTGAACCTTCCTGTGGAATTTGATGGGTGACCCTGAGCTAAGTAAGTGAATTCTGTGAGATATTTTTTAATCTTTAGTCTAAGGATAGAAATAGTTGAATCTGTCTTTCTGAGCTATGGTGAGACATGATTTATAAAAGGTATTATAAAATCTTCCATATATGAAGTATTGTATATTGTTTAAGGTTGTATTTTTTGAATCATTATGGAAGCAAATTAACTTTTGAAACAATAAATCATCTAATGATGAATATTTTCAGAATCATTTATCTAATTTAGTTATATATGATAGTTATAAATATTTATGAATATGTCAGTGGCAAAGATGTTAGAATGTTTAATTGGAAAAGAAATTCGTTCACTGAAGATTGGTGGAGAGTATATTTTTGTCCCTAAACTTTTGTTATCTTAAGAATTATCAATTCTTCCTATCTTTGCTTCATCCTTCAACTTATCAAAACCAGAATAAGTGAAATAGTGATTAGTGTCTCTAGTAGGAAGCCTTACAAGCATAATTTATGGGATTGTGAAAAGTATACACCTTTTAAAAGCCTAGTGAGTATAAAATAGAGCATTTTTGTGTTAAATATGATGAAACATAATTATAATTGCAATGGACAATGAGAATTGTAAAAAAACACAGTTGTGAAAGTAGAACATATAACATTAATAAAGGGACCAAAATATAGTATCTATTTACTAAATCCAAAATGAGAACTGTACATTTTTTATTTGTCCCTGAAGTGGGTAAATAAAGACAAACACACACACACAGGGGTTCTTCTGGGGAGAAAGAGATGGAGGAAGAATGAAGGATGCAGATGTATTATTATCTTAACCAAATACAAAAGGGCTGTGGCAATGAGAGTGAATGACAGTTGGGATCCAACTGCCACTTAGACTAAAACATCCAGGGATACCTTCCTTCTATGGGGAAAACACAATAGGAACAAAAATCACTTTTTTAATAGTTAAGATTAAAAGAGGTAGGAGAGGTCATACTACTCTTAAACACTGGGATCAATTCAGGGTTAAAGGTTAAAGGTCTGGGAAATCACTACACTATATCATGCAGACCTCCAGGACACAAGGGTCTAATGGGATCTCACGTAGATGGTCTTATGGTCTTGATCAGTAGCTCAAAATGTTTCAGTCCAAGTATATTCCAAGAGCACAGGTTCCAGCAAACTAATCCCAAAGGGTAACACCAAGGAGCTTGAATCAGCTTCGGATGTCCACCAACCCAAGTCTGATCCTCCAGCTCAACTTGAATTTCCTCACAAGCAGGTATTTCTTCTGGGAGGCAAATCCGCTCTCTCCTGGGCTCTTAACTAGAGACAGTTTTCAGCATACAAATGCTCTCTCAGCCATAACAGAGTCTCTTAGGAAATCACTTCCTTCCTTGCCATCATTCCATCCTTGAAACCTTCTTATCTGACAGCCTGACAGCCTGGGTGCTCATTTCACTAAATGTCTATACTCTTCCTCATAACATCCCCTAGAGAACTAGTCTATGGATTGAATGAAATGGAGAAGCTTTTGAGGGTTGATAATGTTTTAAAAATTCATTTTGTGACTTGTGCTAAAAAGATTTTAAGTTAATTAATGGGTACAATACAGTTCCCATATAGGTAGGTAAGATATAATATGGCTAAAATAAATTTGACAAATGCTAGGTACAAGTTGGTGAACTAGTTGTTGAGACTTAAATTAATATGCTTTTGCAACTTGTGTGTCAGAAAGTGTCTGACTCAAAGGACCTATTGTAAAAGGGGGGATGTTTGGGAGGATTGGGAATGTAGCTGTTAAGAAGCAGATAAAGTGTGGAGGCCCCCTCCTCCCTCACAGCCACCCCTGTTGCTGAGAGACTAAGATGGAATCCCCTTGGGAAATGGAGGATCTGGGAAAGACATGCTGCCATTGAGGGTGGAAGGAATGGTGTCCCCTCAAGGAGTTGATTGTTGATTCAATGTTGGTGCAAGTCGGGATATTCATAAACTTCCCTCTTCTCCCAACAGGGGGTCAGGCTCATGATGGAGATCAGCCTGCCAGTGCTACTGCACTCCCTGCCAGGCAAGTCTCTCTCCAATAGAAACCAAACACAGATCTGATCTTGAAGGTACTAGTAGGGTGTTTAATCAGGAGCAACAAGGCAAAAGGGGATGAAGGCAGGGTAACAGCAGGAAAGGGGGGTGCAGGTAATCTCTAAGCCAAAGTCCTTCACTCCAGCAGATACCCACCAATGCCTCAGACCCGAAGGTGAGTCAAAGTGTCCCCCAAACAAAGCTTCACCTTCCTGAACCCCACTAATGATATTCCTACAAACTATATTTACTGTAAGTCTGTGGGAGACACTGCTGGGCAAAGCCCCAGGCAAATGGGGTTCAGAGATCAACTCCCCAAACGAAGTCCAAAAACCCCAAACTCAGTTGAACTCTGTTGATATTGTGTATGAAAGTTGGGTAGACAAAATGTCACAGGTGCAAGTCTCCTAAACAAATCAGGAAAAACTCAATGGCCACCTCTGGGGATTACAGAGCCAAATTTAACATCCTTACTCTCTCACTCCAATCCCCCAAAAGCCCCTGGTCAGGTTTTCCTCTCCCAGAAGTCTCTGCTCTTCCAAAGGTCCTTAGGCTCATCTTCCTCCAACATTCTATGACAGTTTTTTCCCAAAATGTCAGGGCTTGCCTCATTCTTACACTATGTATACCTTTTTAGAAAATATATTTTTAATTCTTAACAAATCCCTTACAAAATGAGAATTTCCATAAATTCCATATACAAACCAGAATTGAAAAAGATCATATATGACATCATGAATTTCTCTTACATGGTTTGCTTTTCTTTTCAGTTACATAATGAATTCAATGTTTTGTTTTTTAAAAATATCCTACTTATCTCCCTCTCCCCTCAACCTCCCTTCTGTTCTCTTCTTTGTATTCCAGGTATATTTCAAGAGATTTTCTCATTCTCTTTGCTCATATCTTCCAACCAGGGAATATTGAATAATTTTTACATGGTATCTCTTTTAATATTGAGACATTCCTTACTTACAAATATGTATTTCACAAAATTTCAGACTTCATTGGAAATTTGAAGAAAACAAAATAGAATTCCAAAGTCATTAATTTAAAAAGTAATCAGATTTTTGTGATTTATAATTGTCTCCCTAAGATCTTTATAAAATTTCAATCTTTGCAATCATGGCTGCCATGGTTTCTCCCCTGGGGCATCCAGCAAGTGTCACCTGATACTGTGGCTTGAGCAGTTCTTGCATACCTTTTAAAGGTTTTCTTGCTCCCAACTGTCAGTGGCAAACTGTAATAGGTCTCATGGTTCCCCTTCAGTTTCTTATGAATATCCAGATCACTCCAAGTGGAGAGAACTATTTTAGGCAGACGATTTTCTGCTCTTGGGTAGTCTTTGTATCCACAAAAGGGAATGTTCCAATCTCCCCCTCCCCACAGTGTAACAGGAGAGACAATTTCTCCTCTGTCATTTTCAATTTCAATAAGATGGTACCAGACTCTTCTTACTGAGGTTATTTCCTTTAACCATTACCCCAGAAATTAGGAAAGCCTGCCTAGGAAGTAGAACCCCTTCTTTCTCCATCTTTAAAATAATTTTGATCTTCAACTCTAGGTTCAGATCTCTGGATGACAAACTTTGATGTCTTTTCTTCTGATCCTATGGAGCTTTGTTCCTTTCCCAAAGCAGCACTTCTACTTGTTTAAGATCTTATAGATTATCTAAAATTCTACCCCATTTATCTATTTTAATCCCAAACAATTTCAAAGGCAATTGGGTATGATTATTCATAAAACTTCATTACCAGATGAAATTGGATGTTATCCAGAGTGAAAGGTGTACATTTGCAATCCCCTAGTTAGGACTCCCTTTGGAGACATATTTGTTTAATGGAAATTTAAGGGCTAAGGAAGAAGAAAGAGTATTAATTTCATTACAAAAAAAGAAGCAATAAATGTACAATAGTAAAAAGGCATGAAATCTAGGTTAATTAACCATTAAATCCATATAGATCTCAAAAGCTTATTGGTATTATCTTTAAGTTATTTACCACTAATGCCATACACATTTGTATC
Source organism: Gracilinanus agilis (assembly GCF_016433145.1). Classification (NCBI taxonomy): domain Eukaryota; kingdom Metazoa; phylum Chordata; class Mammalia; order Didelphimorphia; family Didelphidae; genus Gracilinanus; species Gracilinanus agilis. The sequence goes on from NC_058134.1 coordinate 145,032,109, forward strand.
TCTTGTATTTCTTCAGAGGATTCTCATCTGGAAGGGAAAATATCTAATAGTCACTGCCTAATCCTTCTACCTCTTCCAAAGGAGAATCATAGAATTTCAGTGAGGGAAAATAGTTGAGACATTTTTTCTCTGCTTTTTAATTGCTTTATCAGTGAACAGTCATGAAATTAATTGGTAAATCATTAAGATTCATCATAGACTAAATCATGTATTTTATTCTTTAAATTCTTATGAAGCATGTTTTGGGAATCTTATCAGGAAAAAAAACAATCACTATAAATATATCCAATACCTGATTTTATTTTGATTCAAACATGTAATAGAATATTGCAGTCATAAGAAATATCAAAAGTGATGACTAGGGTAATGCAGTAAGGATTTGTATAGCACCCACTATGCATCAATCACTTTGCCTATTTCTTTTTACCAATGGTTGTTGTTTGTCCTTAATTTCGAAGAGGATCAGTGACATCACAACATGATGTCTTGACTTGTGTGTAAATTGGATTTAGGTGAGGCAGGCTTGCACAAAGTTGTCAGCTTTACTGTCTCTTCCAGCATCATCAGAGTCCAGTGGTAAGACAGAAATTAAGATGACAGATGATGGCTCAGAATGCAGAGGCTGAACTTGGCTTCTTCAATGCTCTCAGTCAGGGATGGGCAAACTTTTTAAAGAGGGTACCAAAGGAAAGGAAATGTTCATCTGTTAGTCTGTTTCTAAGGCAACTCTTTCAAAGTTTTGTTGTGTTGTATCCTACTCATTGTATTTTTCAGATTAGGAATAATGTCCAGCAGCTGGATAGAACATTTCAGGGGGCTGTAGTTTGCCCATCACTGCTCTAAGTGGTCCACAGTGCCTGCTTTTGCCCCCTTCATAGCTGTTGGAGCAGATTTTCCTCATCCACCTATTCTGCTGGAAGGAGTCTTCCCGTCCCTAGAGTAGATGCCCCATCTAACTTGCTAACATGTTTGAAGCGTATTGGTTATGCTTAACCTGATTTAGCCCACCGCTTAGATGGCTCACTGGGGGTAGGACCACTGTGCAAGCTGGAGCCTCTTAGAGCTGAAGGTGAGAGCCGGGTGGCAGATAAACACGAAAGGAAGAAGGCAGCCCTGAAAAGGACTCACACCAGAGGCTCCAGGCTTCCTTAAACACCACACACAACCTGCTTTTTACAAACATTATCTCATGTGATCCTCATGATGACACTGCCATGGAGGGGCTATTATTTTATTCTCTGTTTTACAGTTCAGTCCCTGAATTCTTCATATTTGTTATTTCTTATGGTCCAATAGTAGACTTTGATATTCTTATGCGACAATTAATCCAGCCTTCCCCTCATGGGAAGCCACTCTATTCCCCTTTCTTTACAGACTTGAATTCAAAGAAGCAGTTTAGAGTTTCTCCATTTGTAACTACATTATCCTCTTCTCCACAACACAACTCCACACACGTAAGTTCAACAACCAAAAACAATGTCATTAAATAAAAAATATGTTGCGTCTTGCCCTGTCTATTCTAGAAGAAAGTATGTTATTTTATATGATTGCACAAGACTCACCTCTTCCAATATTTTACATTTTCTATATATCTGTCATAGCCACATTCCCAATTAAAATAAAGTTGTATTCCAAAGGTTCAGAGAAATGATTTTTGCAGCATCTCCTTAATTGGATTATCAGTAGTTCTGTTCAATTTTGTCAAACAGTTTTGAATGAGTTAATTCATTTTGATAAATGCATAAAGCACATGGAATCTTTCATACTAGCCTATGTAATAGAGCATTCTTTGTAGCATTGCACTTTTCCTGGGAAAGTCTAGAAGAAAAGTCATTTTGGCATATGGTTTCCCAGCCTTAATCAGAGCGAAGAAAATAAAGGGTATCAGGAGAAGACACACTTTACACCAAATGCAGTTTAGTTAATGATGTTCTTACAAATCATCCAATTTCATCTCTGGAGACACACTGTTGTCTTTCTGGGTGACAGCTAGCAGAGTAGCCAGGTCTGGGGTGGGGAAGACTAGAATTCAAATCTAGCCTCAGACATTATCTGTATGACCCTGGGGATGCCATTGAACATCTTTTTTGCCTTAGTTTCCTCTTCTGTAAAATGGGGATAATAGCACACACATGCCATCATGATTGTGAAGATAAAATGAGATAATCATTATGAAGTACCTGACACATAATAAGCGCTATATAAATGGTTTGCCATTCAGGCATTTCAGTTGTGGATGATTCTTTGTGATCCCATTTGGGTTTTTTTTTTGCCAAAGAAACTGACTAGTTTGCCATTCCTTTCTCCAACTCATTTTACAGATGAGGAAACAGAGGCCAGCAGAGTTAAGTGTCTTGTGCAGGGTCACTCAAGCGGTGTGTGAGATCTCATTTAAATTCAGGTCTTCCTGACTGTGCTCTCTCTCTTAAGCCACCTAGCTGCTCCCTCTATCTTTCTAAGTGTTAGCTATTATTATTAATATCATGATCAACTTCTTCCTGACTCTGTTTCCTCAGTGACAAAATAGGTATCATAATAGTCTCTATTTCCCAGGAATGCTGCAAGTATCACCAATGACACAATATTTGCAGAGTGCTTAGCCCATCGCCTGGCTCTTCGGAGGCTCCTTCCTTTACACTTCTCTCTGTTATTACTATCATCACCTTCCATTTATTCTGGAGTGTTTCCTGAGAAAAAGGCTGGTGGTATGGATTCTCTGAAGCGGAAATAAGAGGGAATGTTATTCCAAAGCTAGGTGGGGAGGTTCCTAAAGGACACTAATAGTGGCTCTGAGAACCTCCTAATCTCTGCCCAGGGTTACAGCTTTCTCAACAAATCATGCCAAGGGAACTTTACCAAAAGAATGCCAAAGGACACTCATTTGGGGTAACCAGAAAATTGCTGTGTTTGGCTTAAACAAAAGGAGTCTTTTTTTTTGCAATCTTTCACTAGTCCTTAGAAGTTTCTGGAAAAGTAGGTGCTGAGACTGTGCAACTTTAGAAGCTATACTAGGGACCTCAACTATAGCTTAGTCTGTGAAGGCATATATAGGTATATGCCTTCAGGGGTTTTACTTTTAGGAATATATTAAGAAGACACTGCCAGGCTAGTTGGCTTCTTTTTCCCAAGCAGAATTTTAGTGGTAGTAATATCCTCTGCTATGTGTTTAACTATTTCCTGAGGAATCTTGTTAGGAAGCATGTCTACAGCGCAACCAATTTACTATAAACCAAGCATTTATCCTGCTGTGTAAGGGAAGGCTTGACAGTTAATCTTTTTGTCCCACAGTTTTATCATCTACATTTTCAAGATAATATTATTAAAGGATCATTGTAAGGAATATTTAGTAACTGTGAACCTCATTCAAAAGGCAATGTGCTTTAAATCATATAGATCCCAAATCTTTTATTATGTCTTAGGAGATGAGCCCAAGACAAAATTGTGAACCAAACTGTACTCCCAGTTTTCTCTTCTGAAACCTTCTCTGGTTCTTCCTAATCACAATTGTAATTCATTCATGTTTAGAAATTAAGATTTCTGGGGGAAAGCTCTCTGGATTGAGAGCCTGGCCTAGAGACAGAAAATCCTGGGTTCAAATGTGGCCTCAGACACTTCCTAGCTGTGTGACCCTGGGCAACTCACTTAACCCCCAAACCTTAGCCCTTACCGCTCTTTTGCCTTAGAAACAATACACAGTATTGATTCCAAGATGGAAGGTGAGGACTTTAAAAAAAAGAAATTAATATTTCTCTTTCTGACTGTTAATAAAACAAATTCATTGCATAATAAACAATTAGGAACTTTTAAGGGAGATTTTATTTTAGGGATAGGAGAGGTATTTGAGATGATTGTTGTCAAAAAAAAAGTCTCAGATCTTAATTAGCTGGGTGACCTTGGCCAAGTCATTTAACTGTTTCTTGGTTGGTTTTTTTTGGCCTCAGTTTTCTCATCTGTAAAATGAGCTGAAGAAGGAAGTGACAATCTACTGCAGTATTTTTGCCAAGACAACTTCAAATGGAGTCATAGAATCATTTCATTGAAAATATAGCAACATCAGGGCTTCTTATCCTGGGGTCCATGAACTTTTTTGTTTCAGTTTAGTTTCATTTGTAATTCTATGCATTTTATTTTACGAAGTTATAACTTTATTACAAGAAAAGAGTCTGTAGATTTAATTAATTTTCCAAAGGGGACTATGACATAAAAAAAAATGAGAACTGATATATTGGAAACTGCCTATTTATAAATCCAGTCATCTTGTGAATTCAGCCTGATTTGGCTTGTGTGATGTTACAACTAGAATACAATGATTATTTATTGATATTAGTAGAGTCTTTATTCAATGGATTCCTGCAGAGTTCAGCTTCCTAGAATGACTCCATTGGTACTCCTGAAGAGAGGCAGCTGATGTAGTGGGAAGGGCCATGGCTTTGGTGCTAACTGACCTAACATTGAATCCTGGCTCAGCCTGTCTACATCTTGGAAAATTTCTTTTTCTCTAAGAGCCTCAGTTTCCTTTGTTGAACAAGGGGAAATTGGAATAGATGATCTCTAAGGCCTATTCTAGTTCAGACATTTTCTGAAACAGTGACTCACTAAATGCAGATAATGACCCTACTGATTAGTCATCAGGGAATTTTGAGTTGTTTTTGGATTGTGCTGATCTTGTCAACATCCTCTTGCTCCTTATCAGGATGGAAGTTGAGAATTGGCTGATGTAGGATGAAAGTCTTGAATTTTCTCTCATTGCAAAGTGAACTAAACAGCTAATAGCAAAACCAAATCCGTGATCTTAGCGCCACAGGATTAACAAAATGAACTGGCCCAGGCTCTTTTTAGACTCTATTTCTAGTATCCAGTCCATTTGTGTAGTTTTTTTTATATATATCATTGGCTCATTGAATTTAGCCTTGGAAGAGACCTTTCAAATCATCTTGTCCAAACCCCTCATTTAACAGATGGTAAAACTGAGGCCATAAGAATAGAAATGGCTTGCCCAAGGTCACATGAGACTTTATTGCTATTCTGACTGAATGCCTGACTTCCTGTGCTGTTAAAATATAATCACTTTGTTTCTAGGCTTTTCAAAATCATGTTTTTTACTGTTTTATTTTTTTTTTAAGATTTTTCTTTGGAAAGTTTAGCAGAAATAGCATCAATGTCAGTGCAGTTTCTTTCAAAGAACTGTTTACTGGTTCACAGATGCAGTTTGTGATATTTATTTCTATTTTATTATCTGTCTATTTTCCAAAGATTTAGGGGAAAATATCAGCATTGTTTTTCTTTAGTATATTGGTCAACTGCTGTGGATATTGGTGCTATGTTAATTCTTGGTCTTCTGCCCAGTCAGGATTAAGTTTGTTATGTTTTGTGGCTACTTATTTTATAACAATATGTTGCTTTGGATGCAATATATATTTTTCTAACTTTGAATGGTAGGACATATATTGAAATAACATACACCTATAGTAGAGGCATTTCTCAAACTTTTTAAATCTCACTGCTATCAGTTATATGTCAACCCATTTTGTTCCTCATACTCAGTTTAACTTCTTTGACTTTTGTTTCCTCATACTGGACCACCATGTTGAAGTCATATCTTTAATTCATAAAATAAGGTGGCAGTAAGGAAGGAAAATTAAGGTTGTGATGAAGAATTAGTCATTCAATTGTATATTGATATGTACCTTCTAATTTATGTAGCAGGAATAGTTCAGCCTTAGTTTTTGAGTTCATAAGGAATTTTTTCATAGCATGTAGTCTACTGGTTTTCAGTTATTTTGCCTATTTACTCTCTACATAAACTAAAAGGACTTGCACATTGCTTTTTCTTCCAGGATTTAAAAAAAATTTTTTTAAACCCTTACCATTCCATCTTGGAGTCAATACTATGTATTGGCTCCAAGGCAGAAGAGTGGTAAGGGTGGGCAATAGGGGTCAAGTGACTTGCCCAGGGTCACATAGCTGGGAAGTGTCTGAGGCCACATTTGAACCCAGGACCTCCCATCTCTAGGCCTGGCTCTCAATCCACTGAACTATCCAGCTATCTCCCAGGGTTTTTTTTTTAAGTTGATTTAAACTTCATAAGAGGTTACAAGTTTTTTTGGGGCAGGGTAAATATTTCATTTTCTTTGTGACTTTATATTCAGCACCAAAAGCAGGACCTTGCACCCAATGAGCACTTGATAAATATTTATTTATTTAAGCTGAATAGCCAATGATAACTAAATCTTATAACAGAAATGAACAAATAAAAGTTTACATGAAAACTTTGGCATTTGACAAATTAAGTTTTATTCACTTATTAATACTTATCTATAGGCAAGGTACTATTTTAGGCGTTGTCAACACAGAAAAAAAATTAAAGATACTGCCTTCTAGGAACTTAGATTCTACTGGGAAAATGGGGATACAAATAAATTTTAAGTGGTTTTAATAGAGAGAGAGCATTAACAAGTAAAGAGGTCAGAGAAGATTCTGGGAGGGGGAGATAAGCCTTCTGAGAGACAATGGTAAGGAGAGGGGGACTGCTCCTTTAAATGCCAAAAGGTAGGAGATGAAGATAGAATATTGAATTCAGAGAACAACTAGCAGTCCATCTAACTGCATTATAAAGTTTCTGAAAGCAAAATAATGTTAGATAAGGATGTAAAAATAGATTAGATCCAGAATATCTAACACTAGCCTAAGGAATTTTTTTTTAAATGAAAGCAATAGAGAGCTACTGAAGTCTTCTAAGCAGGGCAGTGGCATATTCTGATTTATATACTAGGTAGACTACTTTAGAGCTACTTGGTGGATTGATGGTATAGGGAGAGGAACAATTAGGGACCTGTTATAATTGGACTCTTCAAGCTAATGAGGGATTAGTCTACTGTGGTGGCTATGTGAGAGAAAAACAGGAGACAAATGTGAATGGTATCCTAATGGTAGAGACTTGGCAACTTAATGAAATCAGGTGGGCAAGGTAGAAATGAGGTAAAGGAAAAAGAAGATTCAGGGATGATTTCAAGATTGCAAACCTGGGTGTTTAGGAATATCATAGTCTTCAAGAGCATTAGGAAAGTTTGGAATAAGGTACAAATTTGTGTCCATGAAGTCCCATGGAAACATTCAGTAGGCAGTAAGTTGGCTACATGGGACTGTTATTCAGGAGAAAACTTGTGGTTCTTGGTTTAAGAATCATTTGAATAATGATCATAATTAAGCTCATAAAGAAACCAAAAAGGGGTCACCAAGGAAAAGGTGGCAGAGAACCACAGATGACTACAGAGTTCCCAGGTTAGAACCTTGATGAATTGGTAAAAGAGACAGAAAAGGATCCTTAAGATAGGTAGGAGAAAAAGGAGAAAGAGCAGTATCACAAAAACCAAGGCTGGAGATAGGGCATGGGAAAGCATGAGTGCAAGGTCAGAAGTAACAAAGTGGAGTATATTTAGGTCTGAAAAATTGTCATCAGATTTAGTCATTTGAGTAGTTTCAGTGAAGAACACAGCAGCAAAGGAGACATTTGAAAATCAATACAAATTAGCATTTGAGAAGTAACAAAATTTTTAGTGAACACAGTGACATTACTGTATGTTAGAATGTGGATACTTGTTGGGCAAAGGGCAAGGAATTTAAGTGTGGAAGAAAATAAGCCATTGAACTGGTCATTTGTGGGATCAAGATGCAGACATTTCATCAGATTTGTCATACATGGTTGGTCTATCCCTCTTCCCAATTATGCATTTCCTTCTGGGTCTATTTTGCCCTGCTTTTTATGTAGAAATCATCATTAATGTGCTAACTTTCAAGCATGCATTGTTCTTCAGATCACACAAAATTCTGTTGTTTTAAGAGAGAGTGATATTGTATGATTTACAGCCAAATAGCATCACTGAGAGGATATTGATGTTCAAGAGTAGGTTTTTTATGTTAGGAAACAGGTTAGAATCTTTGAAAGCTCTATGAAGTTTCCTAAATTGAATCCATTGAATAGTATTATGAAAATATTCAAATATTGTCCTCTTATTTGGTTGTAGGCCCAACTCATTGTTTTCCTACAGGGCTTATCCAAAATAGACATACAAGTGGACTAATTTAATGGACTACTTTGCCAACTACTTTGCCTTTTGAATATATGTGTAAAATTTTTTCCTTATTAACAACCAGGTGCTATTGGATTCCACATAGGTGGTTATTATGATTTAGTTTTTGAAAATTTTCCAAAACATTATTGAAGCTAATATTTAAGTTATTTATTTATATTTATTTTATATTTATTTTTTAATTTTTATTTTGAATATTTCCCCTAGTTACATATTTCATGTTCTTTCCCTCTCCCTCAAACTCCACTAACCCCCCTTAGCTGACTCATAATTTCACTGGGTTTTACATGTACCATGGATCAAGACCTAATTCCATATTATCGATAGTTGGACTAGAGTTGTCATTTAGTGTCTACATCCCCAATAATACCCCCATCAGCCCATGTGTTCAAGCAATTGTTTTTCTTCTATGTTTCTCCTCCCACAGTTCTTCCTCTGAATGTGGGTAGTTTTCTTTCTCATAAGTCCCTCAGCCTTGCTCTGGATCCTTGAATTACTGCTAGTAGAGAAGTCCATTATGTTCAATTGTACCACAGTGTATCAGTCTCTGTGTACAATGTTCCCCTGGATTGGCTCTTTTCATTCTGCATCAATTCCTGGAGGTCGTTTCACTTCACATGGCATTCCTCCAGTTCTTTATTCCTTTGAGCACAATAGTATTCCATTGCCAACATATACCACAATTTGTTCAGCCATTCCCCAATCGAAGGACATTCTCTCATTTTCCAATTTTTTGCCACCACAAAGAGTGTGGCTATAAATAATTTTGTACAAGGCTTTTTTCTTATTATCTCTTTGGGGTATAATCCAAAGAGTTCTATGGCTGGATCAAAAGGCAGATAGTCTTTTAAAGCACTTTGAGCATAATTCCAAATTGCCATCCAGAATGGTTGGATCAATTCACAACTCCAACAGCAAAGCATTAATGTCCCAATTTTGCCACATCCCATCCAGCATTCATTACTTTCCCTTGTTGTCAATTTTAAGCTAATATTTTAAAACAGAGACCCTATTTTATATGTAGAGTCTTAAAGTTTCCCTGGCATTATAGCTAGTCCTGATTAGTGCCAACATTGAATCTCAGGAATTTTACATATATTCAAATGTGCACTATTTAAAGTAATTATTATTTAAAATATAGATTGTATAGAATGGGATCACTCAAGGTTTTAAATAGCTAAGTATTAAATTTATTTTTAAAATACAGGATGCTTTGCTACCATGTGACTCTTTGAGTGTTCATATATTTGGCCATTCTTTATAGATATTTTGAAAGAGATAGGTATCATTAAACAACTATTTTCTAGATTCAGTTGTTCCAGATTATAAGCTTCTTAAAGGATGAAACTGTATTTTATGTACATTTTATTACCCATAGAACCTTGGATAGTACCTTCCATATATTGAACATTTATTAAATGTGGAGTGAATGAATTTCTGTTGATGCTTATGAGTTCTGAATACTATACTTCATTCTACATGCTTAGGAGTTGTGGATGTTGTGTGCTTTATAGTGTGAGGCTTCTTCATGCAGTGCACATTGACAATGTTTTGTCCTGTCTATTTTTATCTGTATTGAAAACAAATGTTCACCCACACCCATCTCTGGAATATGCTCACCCTCCTCTTCATCATCTCTTAGAATCACTTGTGAGGGTGAAGAAGGGAGGAAGGTGGGTTGGTAGGATGGATGGGAGAAAGGAAAGAGGAAGGTAGAGGAAGGGAAAGGAAGTTATCGGTCCCAGCCCTGGCAGGGGGAAAATGACCAGAGCCCTTCAGGGGCTCAAATAAAAGATCAGAGAGCAACTTAGGGTTTAGAATAGCTGGGTTTTATTTAGATTAGGAAAGGGAAGGTCTAGGGGAAACTAGGAGGTAGGAAGAAAGGGAAAAAGGCGCCAAGAGAGAGTGCTCAGGATCCAAGGGCTGGAGAGCAGACCCTCCAGGGTAGAGAAAAGGTTCCTCCCACAAAGGAAATGGGAGTTGTCAGGGGAAGCTGTAGCAGGGAGAGTCCTGGGAGATGTAGTCTTCCAGGGCTTACAACAATTTCCAATGACACACACTAGTTTCCTTCAAAACATACTGTAAATCTCCATAAGTTCTAAAATATTTGTAATAGCTCTCTTTGTGGTAGCAAAGACTTGGAAACTAAAGGGATGCCCATCAATTGGGGAATAACTAAATAAGTTATAAAATACTACTGTTACATAATAATTCATAAGAAGCTTGATTAATAAATGGAAAAACCTAATTGAAAGTTATGAAGTGAAACAAGTAGAACCAATAGAATGATAAAGATATATTCAACAGCAGAAATAATGTTTGAAGAATAACTTGTGTATGCCCACTTCCAGAGAAAGAACTAATAGAAATAAACAAGATTTAGTTTTATTTATACACATGTTTTTGACAAATTATGCCTTCTTTAATGGGAGGAGGGAAAGGAAGGAGTTACATAGTTATTTTAATGTAATAAATGGACAAATAAATTTAAATAAAATTTGCAATTAATGTAACTATTTAATATTCTCTTACAAAGAAATTGAGCATTTCTTAGTAATAGATTTCACTTACCTTAAACTGAATTATGATATATTTTTGAGCATTTTTTTGCCCTTCATTTTGGTGCCTCTTGGTCTAATCGAACAAATGTTGAACTAAGAGTAGTTTCTTTGCATGTAAAATGTAAAATTTGTATTTTCTATGAATCTTCCTTTTCATAACCAACTCATATTCTGTCTGGGAACTGGAAAAGCCATTCTTATGCCTAAATATTAATGTTTTTTTCATTCAATGAGCACATACTATTTAAATATCTGTCATCAGATTTATATTTCTCACTTTTATTAAATACATTTTTGTTATAATTACGTCCTAATGTGTAGCCTCTATTTTACTGCTTTGTTGACTGCTTTAGGTAATAGTTTAGGCATCATTATATTCTTTCCATCAAATCAATCTCTTTCTCTCTTTTGCAACAAATTATTTAAGATGATATATGTCATTTTTCATTATTTCATTTTACAAGATTTTTGAAAGAAAGAATGTTTTGTTTATCTTGGTATACCCATATGGCACTTAGCAAGCATGATGCCTTAATAATAAGTATTCAGGAAATATCTTTTGCACAAATGAGTTTTCTACTGGACTGGTATTTTTGTTATTAAATGTTTTTGCTGGAAGATAAGTATAGGAAGAAAATCATGCCTTTAATTCATGGCAATGCTATTTTAAAGTTGGATTATTTTATAAATGTAGCAGACTAGTAGTCCCAATTAGTTAATAAGATTTTATGAGACTTCATGTTTTAAAAATTAATTGATAGTAATTAGTACATTCAAATGGGTAAAATATCACTTTTTTAGTCACCAGAGTGTTTACCTTGAGTTTGAAAAATAGAGTACATAGTTAGAAAGCTTAGAGAAATAAAAGACAATAACATGCTGGTTTGGAAATAAAAGGAAATGATAAAACATATATCTGCTAGCTCAGTGATCAGTGCTTTTAGCTGCTGGCCAGACATTTAATTTAGTGTAAAAAATGGGGTGAGACTGTGTTTAAAACATAAATCCACCAACAATTCCTGTTTCACCATTTATTTTGATTTACTGACAATTGGCTACTTTAATTTCTACTGGTAATTCAGCTGAAATTATCACATCAACATATCCATCACCTTCCACCTGACACTTAGAATTATCCTGTAAACAAAACTTAATTATACACTCATAGAGTTTGATGTATTAAGTCTAATCTGTAGTAGCAGTTTGTCTGAGTAAGCGTTTAGGTTGGGAAAGGTGTCCTTTATTTCTAAAGGATACAGCAAGCCTTCAGGGGAAAAAAAAGAAACATCAAAAGCTAAGACAGTTCAAGAACACTGAAGGCCATTGCAATAGCAATTTGGGCAACTTTTCTACATTAAAAATTCCATCCTCTCTTTTTGGGTCTCCTTTTGTCCTAGCAATTCAATGAAGGATGAGATGGAGTCTTGAATTGTTTGTGGAGTTTATTAGAATGCACAGCAATATATCTTTTATTTGATCACTTTCTATACTAGGGTTATCATCAATGTGAAAGATAGAGTGGCATCCAGAAGCAAAGTGAGTGTGAAAGCATTAAAGGAAAGCTTTGAGAAAATAATTCCCTCTTATTTATTAAGTGTTAGTGTAGTTTTACTGGTCATTAATGTTGAACTAATTTCCTGTCTGGCAGGCATTGGTAGTATTTCACTTTTTCATTACCAAAAAAAAAAGAGCTTAAGTAAAAGAGGCAATGTTTTTTCATAGTAATAATTGTTGCTGTAGATATTTAACAAGATTCTAGGACCATGTGGTAAGATTATTGCTTTTGAGGCATATTCCTCCTTTAACTTCCCTTCTGAACTGTTTTTAATTGGCCATTCTTCCATCCCTCCACCCCCAAGAGAATAGTGAAAAGAAAGAATCATTTCTTGTTCTTTTAGACAAGAAGCGATATAAATAAGGCAGCTTTTTAGATTGAAAACCGGTCAAATGATTAGATGCAAAGGGTATTCACAAATGGGCTAATGTTAACTTCTGGGGAAGTATGTAGTAGTAAGAAACCCAGGAATTTGTCCTGAGTTCTATGTTCCTTATTGCTTTTATCATTGATTTCAATGAAGACCTGGATGACATGCTTCAAATTTGCATGAAAATAGAAGGAATCCCTAATGTATTGGTTGACAGGGCTCTGACCTCAAAAGATCTCAATAGGATAGTTCAGTGGATTTAATATAATAACATTTAATTTGCTGGAAACAAATGGAAAGTTCAAAAGCATGTTTTAAAAAATCAACTTTACAGGATAGGGGAGATTTTGCTAATTATCAGTGTATACAAGAAAGGATCAAAGTCTTTTATTATACTACATACTGAAAATCAATTAATTATTCCATTAGTCCTCCTTCCTTCCCCCCAAAAAGAGAAATAAAAGCAAAACTAACAAATTCTAGAAAGCTGGAGCACACAGAGAAGGAAACCAAGTGGGAGGGTGAAAGATCTAGACACCATATCATGGTCATGTGAGGATAGACTGAAGGACTGAGTTTTGTTGCTGTTGTTATTTTAGATTGGAAAAGAGAATAGTTGGTTGGGGCATGGGGCTTGATTATGTGAAGGTTAGTCATGCAGGTTGGAGGATTAAATTTATTGTTTGGTACCTGAAGTCAATATTTGCAAATAATGGGTAGAAATAACTGGGTGGCAGATTTTAATGTGACATGAGGGGAAAATTTCTAATAATTAGAGATCTCCAAAAGTGGAATACATTTCCTGGAAAGGTAGCAGGGTTACTTCTCACAAGCAGTATAATTAGAAATTCTTGGGTTGAAGACAAACCTAATTGAGAGAATAGGGCAGCACCAGAAAGAACTCTTGTCCTTTCATGAGCCCTAAATTTGCCCAACTATATTTCTTCTATTTTTCATTGGAAAATACATTTATATTTTTAATTTTTTCAAAATGTAGGCATTTCTGATTGGAGTAACTTACTAAATCCCATATATGTCATTGAAAGATGATTTTTATACATGTATTTTACTCCAAATGATGAGCACTGGTATTTTGGGAAAGGAAAAGGAGCTTAATTTCCATAATAGTGATAAAAAGCCAAAGGGAGGAAATTTGTTTGCCAGAAATGAAGATAGGAGATAACTGAGACAGACTTTACCTACTTTATGATTGTACTTATGTACTTATGTAGGCTTTGTTTTTGGCACATAGGTACTTCATAAAGTTGAGTCGAAAGAAAGATTTCTCTCTTGCTTATAGAACCTTGTTCCCTCATTGACATACTATAAAAATGGAAACATTTAGCTATTTAGCTATATATTTTTTAAAAAGGAAGAAAGCCAATGTGTTTTGGATAAAAAGGAAATTAAAAGGGAACAATGAAATGAGATGTGCAAACCACTGTTCAGTAGGAACACAGTGATTGACAACAACATTTTTGTGAGAGGAAGATACTTTGCTGTTTTACTACATGTCTGCTACAGGGTAAGAGGGCTATAGGCCCTATAAGCTATTTTTTTCTGTATCCCCAAGGTTATTATTTTCTGGCAAATACCTCCTCAGAGGACAGTGGTATTAGGATGGTACTATGCAATTGTTTATTTGATTTCCCTATGAAATCATACAATTTAGAAATGTAAAATTCTTCAGAAGTGAATATTATGAACATAAAAGAAACCACATGTCATAGGGCAGAATATTTATCTTTTAATAAGGAAGACTTGGGTTTGAATCTCTCCTTAGACACTACCTTTGTAAACTTGGATAATTCTCTTTACTTCCCTGGGCTTCAGTTCCTCATCTGTAAAATAAAATTTTTACTTAATGCCCTCTAAAGTTCTTTCTAACAAGCAACCAATAGTTCTAGAATTTTTCTGATGTATAAGTTTTGGTTCTCCTAAATCCAGTTTCTGCATATTAAATTGTTTTATGTTGAGGACTATTTATACTACCATTTCTTTATTTAGTTCAGGTCTAGAAAGTTGTTAGAAAAAAACATTCTTAAAAACATTCTAGGTTTTATTCATTTTCAATTATCTGTATGTACTTTTGCTTTCCTGTAACACCCCTGCTTGAAAATAACTTCTTAGATTTAACATTGTAAGACCTGGTGATATACTCCACCAAAGGTGATTAAAGAAAGGTATATTGTCTTGTTCTCAGGGTAGATTTGTATGTCTTATCTTCATTTGTGTTACTGGGAGAAAAGTACTCAAATCCCTATGTGTCAAAATGCTAAGCTACTCATCTGTATTTCACTTCCTGCACAGTTTTATCTGAAACACTTATATCCATTGAACTACAGATAAAACTCATATCAAAAAAGTAACTGAATTATGCATGTGAAATAATATATCGGACTATTTGTTCTAGTCTCCTGCCATGTTTAGGAAATCCTGTACATTTGATTTTAAAAGTAAAATAAGAATCTTTTTTTTACTTTAACTTACAAGTATCCTTTTAAAATGAGTTCTGAGTTTGAAATATTGATACATCAATAATCATATTGATGTTTACTTACACATGTGGGTCTTAACTATTTTTGGTCTTTCATTGTTTAAGCCTTATATGGAAGACGAAAACCCTTAGAGGACATTTTGGAGATTGAAGAGGCAAGGATATATAGATTTTTCTCTTTAGATCCTTGGCTCTTCCTACCATCCAACACATACATTTATTTTTTTCTCAAAAGTTTGATTTCTAGTTGCTAAATGCAGTGAACACAGTCAGACATAGTCAAAAAGAAAAAGCCTGTGAGTTATGGCTGATTGCTTTTATGTATTAACAGTGCCTATGGAGGGTCTCATTAACACTCCCAGCATGGGAGATATCTGCAGCCACCATACAGAGCTCAAACAAATACAACTGCAAAGCAGACTTGATTGCTTATGTCCCCCTGTTTTAATTCAGAACTTAAAAGGGCATGAATGCATCCTTCGGACAGGCAGGGCACCACACGGTACAGAAACTGGACAATGGCTACAGACATAATGGCCTGTTGAAATTCCTTATCTTGGGGCTTAATCAATTTATTCTTGTATTATGCACTATTTCTATTCAGTGATGATGTCCACATATGTCAGCAGCAAACCAACTTAGGTAATGTGGCATATTGGGCTACTTAAAGAGAGGCACATGCTTCAGGAAAAAGAAGTTAATAGTCTTCCTTCCTGGTCAGAATGAATATGGGGAATTGCAATAATAGTCATGAAAATGATGATAATGACAGCTTTTATATAGTGCCTATGACATACCAGGGACTGTGTGCTAAGTGCTTTACAAATATTACCTCATTTGATTTGGAAACCCGAGGAGACGGGTGCCATTTTACAAATGAGGAGATAAGGAACTTGCTCCATCTCATGCTACAAGCAAGTATCTGAGGCTGTAATTGAACTCAAATCTTCCTGGTGCCAGACCCAGAACTCTGCCTAATACCTTGTTGCCTCCATTTTGGGCAACATAGCTTAGGGAAGGACATTAAAAGACTGGAGACCATCCACCGTCCAAAGGCAAGACCAACAAGATAGATAGTACAGGGACTTGACGTTGGTGTGGTGTGAAGACTTTTCTAGGGACCTTGAGATGTTTATCCTGGAGAAGAGACTGGTGTAGGAAAGGGGAGGACATAGTTACTATTTCCCAGTATTTAAAAGACTGTCATATGGAAAGGGGATTTGTTCTATTTGATCTTAAAGCACAAAATCAAGAGCAAAGTGTGAAAGTTGTAAAGAGGCAGATTTAGACAGAATGTCAGAAAAGCAAACGAACAATTTCCTAATGATTGGAGCTATCAAAAGTTATCCTGGACTGCTTTGGGTAATATTTAATTTCACCTCATCCAAGCAAAGGCTAGAAAACCACTTGATTTTATTATAGTAGATATTACTTTTGGGATATAGTAGTGGTAATTCAGTCGTGTTAGTCCTGTCCAACTCTAAATAATATCATTTAGGGTTTTCTTGACAAAGATACTGGAGTGGTTTGCCATTTCCATCTCTAGCTCATTTTATAGATGAGGAAACTGAGGCCAATAGGGTTAACTGACTTGCCCAGGGTTACCCCAACCTAGAAAATGTCTGAGATCATATTTGAACTCAGGTCTTCTTGACCCTAAGCCTAACCTTCTGTCCACTCTGCTACTTAGCTGTCCCCTTTGGGGGGTATATTATACTAATTCAAGTGGTTCTTCACCTTTTGTGTGTGATGGACCCTTTTGCCAGGTTAGTGAAGCCTGTGGACATGCTCAGAAAAATATTTTTCAATACATAAAATAAAATACATTGGATTATAAAGGAAACCAATTTTATTATGATTTCTATGATTATAGGAATAATACTGCATTAGGAGTTGAAACCTAGGTCTGAATCCTGCTGTTGTCATTTATAAATGAAACAAAGTAAGTTCTAATTGTTTTAAATCCTTACCTTCTACCTTAGAATAAATACTGTGTTACAGTTCCAAGACAGAAGAATAAAGAGGAATAGACAATTGGGTTCAAGTGACTTGCCCAGGGTCACAGTTAGGAAGTGTCTGGGACCAGATTTGAACTCAGGACCTCCCATCTCCAGGCCAGACTCTATCTGTGAGCCACCTACCTGCCCCTAAAAAACTCTAATTTTAATTGATGTGTTTTATTTTTTTATTTTATATATTTACTGATTACTCCTATTTTTGACAGGTCTATTATAAAAAAAGCAAAACTAATAATATATTGGTATCTTTTGAAAGTATATGCAACATTTTACATTTATAGCATTTTACCTCTCTATTAAAAATGTATTTTCTCTTCCTCCCACCCCAACCAGGTGAAAAGAAACAAAAAGCATATATTTTATAATAAAGATATGTAATCATTAGGAAATTTAATAAATTGCATTTAATAAGTATTTATAATCATATGATAATGCATAAATATACATAATCATAATCTGAAAAACAAATTTTTCAAATGTATGTGTACTAAAATATATGTGTATAAAATATATAGATCTCATTATGAGATCATTATATATATATAATTCCATGATCTCTTCCTAAAAAATAACATTTCCATCAGTCCTCTGGAATCATGAATGATTATTTTATTTGATCTTACAGACCCTGTAGGTGACAAAATAGTTTGGCCTCAGACACTAACTAGCTGAGGGACCATGGGCAAGTTACTTAACTCTGTTGGCCTCAGTTTCCTCATCTGTAAAAGGCATTGGAGAAGGAAATAGCAAATCACTCTAGTGTCTTTGCCAAGAAAACCCCAAATGGAGTCATGAAGAGTCAGGCATGACTGAACATGACTGAACAACAACAACAAATTGCTTTGATCAAAGTTATTACAGCTTTCAGAGGTGTTGTTTTTATAGTATTATATTTTATAAATATTTACCCTGGCTCTTCTCATTTCTTTCTTCTTCAGTTTATAAAAGTCCATAAGTTTGTTATATTTTACAATATTAGTATTAACAGTATGCATTATTCTTTCTGGTAATATTTGCTTTAGTCTATATTGGTTTATATAATTCTTTCTATGTCTTTTTGAAATCATCTATTTTCTCATTTCTTACTTTGCAATAATACTCCATCCCATTCATAGGCCTCAATTTATTAAACCATTCCTCACTTTTTTTTCTACCTCAAATTGATGACATATTTTTGTAAATATGTAACTTTGTAAAATCTATTCTCTTTTATTTAATCTCGTTTGAGTCTAGGACTTACAATGTGAGTAACTTTGTCACTTTTTGTAAATAATTCCAAACTGTCTTCTAGAATAATTATAGATCAAGTTCATCAAAGTATCTCTTTTCTTATAGGCTTATAGCTTTTTTGTTGTTTTATGTGTGTATGTGTGTGTGTGTGTGTGTGTTATTTTTGCCACTCTGAAAGCTATGACGTAAAATTATAGAATTACTTTATTTTTTTTAATAGTAATCCTTGATAGACATGTGGTAAGACTAAATCACTTAACATCTCAAAGCTTCCATTTCCTCAATTGTAAAATGGAGATAATACTATTTGGGACATATTAGGTACAAAATAGACACTAGAATCTAGTGTTTGACAAACCTAAAGATGCAAGATTTTGGGACAAGAAATCAGTGTTTGACAAATATTGCTGGGAAAAAATGGAAAACAATTTGCCAGAGGCAAGGTATAGCTTCATAAAAGCTAAAGAGTATGTTTGACTATAAATAGAACCCACAACTGAAGGTATTGTCATTTTTATTGATTTTTAATAAATGAAAAACTTTTCAATGTGTTCTGTTTTTTTTTAACAGTTTGGAAATTTTTCAACAAAACTTTTGACCAAAGATCTATTCAAAATGGATATATAATTTAGAAATAAAGGGTGATATCTTAATCAAAATAAGGGAGCATATTTTACTTATCAGGTTTATGAAAAAGGGAAGAATTTATGACCAAACAAGAGATAGATGTAAAAATAATAATTTTGATGATATTAAATTTATAAAAAAAGATGTTTTGTACAAACAAAACGAATGCATCGAAGATCATAAGAAGAGCAAGAAAGTGGGAGAAAATACAGCATTCCTTAACATATAGAGAACTGAGTCAAATTTTTAAGAAGTCAATTTTCCAATTGATATAAATTAAGGATATGAACAGGAAGTTTTTAGGAAAAATCTAAATCATATAAAAACAAGTTATAAATCACTATTGATTAGAAAATACAAATTAAAACAACTCCGAGGCACTACCTCACACCAATAGACTGGCAAATATGACAACTTTTTTCTGTCTGCATTATTGGTGGAGTTGTGAACTGATGCAGCCATTTTGGAGAGCACTTGGAACTTTGCCTAAAGGACTAAAATATTGTTTGAGCCATCATTGCCACACTAGACTGCATCCTATAGTGATTATAGAAAAAGGAAAGGACCTATATGCAGAATATATATATTATAGCAGCTCTTATTTGATGGTA
Source organism: Gracilinanus agilis (assembly GCF_016433145.1). Taxonomy (NCBI): domain Eukaryota; kingdom Metazoa; phylum Chordata; class Mammalia; order Didelphimorphia; family Didelphidae; genus Gracilinanus; species Gracilinanus agilis. The sequence goes on from NC_058134.1 coordinate 145,051,668, forward strand.
GAGAATTGCAAACTATGGGGATGCCCATCTTTTGGAGGATGACAATAAATTGTGGTATATAATTCTGATGGAATGCTATTATGTTATATGAAACAATGAGCAGGATATTTTCAGAAGGAAAAAAAAATGCCTGGGAAGACTTATATGAACTGATACAGAGCGAAATGAGCAGAACAAGAGAACTTTGAATACAGTAAATACAATATATGATAATGAATTGCAAATAATTTAACTATTCTCGGCAAAACAATAATCTAAGGATATCCCTAAGTACTTATGATTAAAAATGCCATCTGCCTCCAGAGAAAAAACTGATAGAGTCTGAATTCAAATTGAAGCTTACTTTTTAAAAACTTTCTTTGTTATTCTTTGTTTGTTTTGTTCTATACTTTCTTTTCCCACATGGCTAATATAGAAATGCTTTTGTATGGCTGAACATGTATAATATATATGAAATTTTGAACTTAAAATTTTAAGAAGCAAATGCTAAAAATTTTTATTTACATGTAATTGAGGAAAAACTAAATGTAAAAAAAAATCACTGCCTGCTTTAATCAATTCTTGTAAGGAAAGCACTTTGCAAACTTTAAAGTATTTTGGAAATGCAAATTGATTTTATAATGTATAATTATAATAAATTTTAAAATATAATTTATAAAAATACACTGAAGTCTGATACATTATAACCCGAATAGATTTATTTCATCAGTGACTTTGCTGACTTGACATATATGTATATACACACACATATAGAGTTAAATGTACATGTATACACATAGTTGTATGTTTGTATATACATCTAGCATTTTTGGCTATATTTAGTCTAATTTAATGAGTAATTAGTCAATATTTTCTATGTAGAAGATGCTAGGCCAGACACTAAGTTCAAATAGGAAATAAAAAGCAGTCTTTATTCAAAAGTAGCCTATATTCTCCTCTGACTTGATATCTTTGCAGATAAGTTATTACACTATAATTTGAGGAGAGAGAGAATGTTAACAACTATTGGTATCTGGAAAGATTCCCCATAGGATTTGGCAAAAGAGTTGAACTGGGAAAGAAGGTGAGGATTCTAGGATATAGAGTGCATTTTAGGTAAGTGGGACAACTTATGCAGAAAAATGGAGGCTAGAGATGAAATGCCAATTTCAGAGAACAGCAAATAAGTGAATTTAGTGAGAACACCTAGTATGTGAAGGGGTGTGATTTGCTTTATATATATGGAAAGTTAGGTTGGAGTCAGGCTGTGAAGGGCATTAAATTTTTAATCCAAATTCAGAAGCAATTTCAATGGGAAATGTTAGGATTTGTATTTGTTGTTGATGATGATTATGGAGAAAGGAGTTAATATCCTGATTAATAAATACTGAATGAAGGTCCACAATTCATCTTTTAAGTGTCCCAGGCATCCTCTTTTATTATTAAAGGGTAGTTCTCATTGCATAATCCTAATATAGGTAAGAAATATATTAAGTATGCCATCAGCTGTCATGTTGGACTTCTGATAAGATATCTACCAATGAATACCCTAATATAGGAGATGTTGAAATAGGGAAGGGGGAAAGTATTGGGTTCACTTTTGGACATGGAGAATTTGATACACCTACATATTTGTGAGATACCTGGATGAAAATTTCCTATTGGCAGTTGACAATGTGGAACTATAGTCCAGAAAAGAAAAATGGACTGAATATGTAGATGTTGTAATCATCTGTATAGAGATGATAATTTGATGAGATAACTAAAACAAAGACTTGAATGAGAAGACAGAGTCCTTGGGTAAAAACATGCACCAGAGGCAGGGCATGGTCTGCAATCCAGCAAAGGAGACTAAGAAGGAAAAGCTAGACAGGGAGGCAAAGACCTGGAAGAACACAGAATCATAAAAGGATCAAGGAGGACACAACATTTTAAAAGTGAAAGAGATCCATGTATGTTCATAAGCAACATGGAAGGAATCAGAAGAGAATGGTCATTATAAACACACACAGAGAGAATGATCAAAGGGAGGGACTCTTAAATGAAAAGGGAGAGGACAAAATCAAAAGTACCAGTAAAAAAGCTGTCCCTGTCAGATAGAAGGACCATTTTTTCCTCTGTGAGTAGAGCAAAATAAGAGGCAATGTGAAATTATGGTGATTTGAGGTAGAGAATCAGGGAAAAGAGAGAGCTAGTAATTGGATTACTTATTTTTTTCTTAAGGGATTGAATAACCAGACTTTTACTAGAATTGTCATCATTTTTATGGTTGTACAAAAACTGGAATTTTACCATTGAATGGAAATTCCATCAATGATAGATAAAACCAAAATAACATTTTGCTTTGAAATTAATGTTCATTAGAATGTGTAATTCCTTTAAACTTCCTTTTAAGTGAAATTATGCATATAAATATTATAAATAATTATTGTTGGAACTGTACTTAATATTAAAACACTATGTATCTTTTTTTAAAAGACATAATCCCCTCTCTTTTTTAAAATCTGTACTTTCTGTCTTAGAATCAATATGGTATATTGTTTCCAAGGCAGGAGAATGGTAAGGGATAGGCAATAAGGGTTAAGGGTCTTGCTCAAGGTCATGCAGCTAGGAAGAACTTAATGTATCTTAAGGGCTATAATATAAGGCTTAAGTTTACCTTATTGTCTAACTAAACTTTACAGTTTAATAAATCAATCTTTTTTAATGCTTTAAATGTGTATTTTAATATTACATCAAATAAAAATTCTTGGCATATTCTGTTGCAGATAGTTTTCCTAAGGTCGTTATCTAGTTCAAATTGTTTGTTAAAAACCATGATAGTTAACAAAAAGAGATAGAAAGTATGAAGAATAGTGGTCTGCTGAGAAGAAGGTAGGAAGAGATAGTATGAGTAAATGATTTAAGGGGAAGGGAAATATTTGGAGCATATTCTGATAAGTACAACAAGGAATCACTCAGGAAAAGGGTTACAGGATTGTAATACAGAAGCAAGTACCCAGTTGAGATTGGAAATTTTGCTTGTAGCCAAGAATTAGAAACCAAAGGGAAGGGAGGGAGACAATATGGAATTAAACATAAAAAAATAAGAAATTATAATTTGTGATGAACCCAATCAGCAGTTATATATCTTCTTCAGTGGCATCTAGTAGTCCTATAACTGAATCCCAGAAGGCAGATGAAGGATAATTCAAGATCAGAGTAGGGAAAAGGCATAAATTCAGGTAGGAAATGGGGTGATGGAGTGAGAATGCAGAGGTGAAGTCTTGGGGGAAAAAGAGTATCCTTCTCATGGCCTGAGAGTCACATTAAACCTGAGAGAAGGACCATCAGGTCCTGGAGATGGTGGCAAGTTGAAGCTTGTCTTTTGTAGAGAACTAAGTTCCTATGATTGCACTAAGATAGAAAGACCCTGGGAAGAAGATGTCTGATAATTGTAATTTAATTACAATGTAATTGTAATCTAAAATAATTGTAAGCCAATTAAAAGGGACAACAGAATAAGAGAGAGACATGGAGTTTATTCTAGTTTGACTGTAGATGAAGGAACTTGGAGTGATAGCAAGAAAGGGGAAATTCTGCTTAGGTGACCTTTAACTCCCTGAAAGAAAAATATATTAGCATATCTCAGCTTTTCTTGTATTAAGGAAATGCTTCTTTATATCAATCTAAAATTAATACTTTTCCAGTTCTGCCTATTATTCTTATCCTGCCTTGTGGACCCAAATGGAATACATCGAATAACTGCCATTTACCTACCCTTTCAATACACCTCCCCCACCACCTTCTGGAGTAAACAGCCTCATTTCTTTCAAATAATCGTCATCATATGAACTTGAAGTTGTTTCATCATCTTGGGTTACTTTGCTGTGTATTTACCTCTCCCCCAATCCCCTGCTCTTTTTGGGGTGCCTGGATCTAACAAATTTTTCCAGATGGGGTTTGATGAGGACAATGGAGAGCAGAATTATCACCTCCCTAGCACTGGATGAAATGCTTCTTTTAATGTAGCCTGAAAAGATTGCTTTTCTGGATGTCACATTATTCTGTTACTATTGACTCAAATTGATTTTTTAGTCCACATATATACACATGTCAAAATGAATTACCACCCCATCTTGTACTTGGAGAGGTCACCTTTTGTAGTTATAAGTTTCTTTGCTAGAATTTTTACTGCCACTTAATTATCATAAAAATTATAACTGATATTTCTGTATCAACCACAGCATGGAATAGTGGACAGACTGCTACACTTGGAGTCAAGAAGACTATAGTTCCAATTTCAACTGTGTAAATCACTTAAATTCACTGATAGTTTTGCTCATTTGTAAAATGGACTATAGCTCCAACCTTAGGGGATTGGTGTGGTAATCAAATACTTTGCAAACCTTAAAACTTCATAGAAAAGAAACTATAACTATTATTATTGTAACACTTCCTAAAGTTTTACAAATAGTCTTAATTTGTTATCGCATTTAGACTTTATAGCAACCCTGTCAGATAATATAAGTATGATTATACCAATACTGAGACTGAAGCATAAAGAATTTATGCAACTTGCCTGTTGCTGCACAATGAGTATGTAACAAACTGGAGATTGCAGCGGAGGCCTTCCTTTCTCCCAGTCCAGTAGTAAAGTGATATTTCTAATAAAGATACCGTATTTTCCTGATTGTTGTTTCTGATATCCTTAAGCCCACTTTTGTACATCTGTGAATCTGCACTGCCCTTTGGGCGGCCTTCACCTTAATTCTTCTGTGACTGTGGTAGTCTGTACTTCGCTACCACAGAGACAGCATCACCAGAAAAATATGTGTTAGAAAGATGGATTGAGCTTAAGAGAGAAGTTTATGTTCATTAAAAGCAATGCATACTATTCCAAATGCCAGCCTACTCCATCTTTTTCTCCTTCACATCCTCTTATTCAGTATTAGAATCAGTTCAATGTCCATCTGTAGTGTATGTCCAAGATACATACACTGATGGGACAATTGTATGGGTTGTTTATCCAACTGCAATTCTGGATAAGAAATAATTTTTAGCAAAATAGATAATATTTTTAAAAGTGTTTTAGCTCATTGCCTGACATATAGTATTTGCTAAATAAATGCTGATTCTTCCTTCCTGATTTTATCTGTTTGGCTTTTCCTCTCTGGATCTTTAAAAAATAGTCTGTTGAATAATTATGGATCTAACTTGGGAGGCTTTGTTGAGTTGTCAACCAATATTTATTAAGTGGGCTTAACATTGGAGATACAAACACACAATAAAAGAAAACAAACAAACCAATAAAATGTCTGCTCTCAAGGTTGGCAGTACTCACAGGACTCAAGGTCAGCAAATAAGTGGTCAAGTAGTTAGAATGATAGACTTGGAGTCTAGAATATTTGAATTTGAATTCTGTTTCAGACACTTACTAGTAGAGGATGTGGGCAAGTGATTGGACCTCTCTAAGCTTTAGTTTTTCTAATTTTAATATGAGGATAATAAAAGTACCTATCTCTTAGGAAAGATGTAGGGATCAGATGAGACAAGATACGTAAAAATTTTTGTAAACCTTAAAGCTATTTTATTATTATTCCAATGGAGGAGACACAATTAACAACTATGTTAATCACAAACAGGCTTTTAAGAAATATGTTAAAGTCATAACATTTAATACTTTTAATCGCTTAACTTTGAAAAGAAGCAGAGCTTAGTAGAGGAGGCCTTGGTTTTCGAGTCAAAACAACCTGGTATCAGATTGTGTCTCAGTACTTTCAACTATGTGACCCTGGACAAGTCACCTAAATTCCCCATGGCTCATTTTCGTCATCTATAAAATGAGGGGCTTTTCCCTCAGTGGTCTCCAAGATCACTTCAAATTCTAAATTTGTAAGCCTATGATCCAATGATAAATCCCTGACAAAATGTCAAAGATTCAACCTTTTGTGTTCTTTCAGGGATGGCTGGAAGGCAGTTCATTCTAAGACTTTCCAGCTCTCTCCCTTCCTGGTAAATCCCTCTCCCAAATCTCCAAATCTCCCAAATCTCCAAAGCCATCAGTACAACCTAGAATAAGCATGCTGAATAACAATTCTAATGTAGACCTAGATGAAAAAAATATTGATTATGGGGCATGGGGTATGATTCAGGAAACTGCAACCCAGGCTCTTGCCTCTGTTCCATTTTCTTGCTCCTTCCAGTTAGCCTCTGAGACATTTGCAGTTATTTTGGTTTACTTCTCTCTGTGGATAGTATCTGTAATATTAGAAATGAAATTATACAAGTACCTCACAGTAAAATGAAGCAGAGGAAGTGTGGCCAAAAATATTAAATGTTTTTTTAAAGTTGTTTCCTTTCTATGCTTCTTATTTCCATAATTAGTCCAAGGCAATTAAGCTCTTTAATTAGTTTGATCTTTATGGAATTTCCAGCAAATTTTTGTTTTGTAATAAGAAGGAAGATTGGGTATATGACTAATATCTTATAGAATGGTGTTCATTAGCATACATAAAGGTATTTACTTCCCTTACTGAATGAAGTTATTTTATTGCCATCATGCTAACATGCATTTCATAGACTTTGTACTTAAGCATATGGCTTATTTGAAATATCATACTTTCCATCCATAGATAGCATGGGGTTAAGCAGAAAGTGAGAATTATTTTAATTCAAAGTACACATCAAAATGAACATTTTTAGGAAGTTGATTAAGTACTTAATATATCTTGAATACCAAGTATATATGGCATGGTTAAATTTTAGGTAAAAACCCTTTGCTAATGTTTAAAAATTTCATGGTGAATAGTAGAGCATCAATTCAGGAGAAAAGTGCTGTGCTATGTGTATAAAATTTGGGAAGAAGTTTATAGGACAAATTAAAATTGAATTGGTTGGAAAATTGCTACATTTGGAGTTTGTTTAGGAAACTGTGAGAACAGAGATATTATGGAAGCTGGTGTGAGCTTCCTTGCTTTTTCTCTATATGCCTCTTCTTCTAAGTACATTCATTAAGCACACTGTTTGATTCTGGTATTTTTCCATTTGTTTCTTAAAACAATTCTCTGATCCCTTTCTTCTCTATCTATCTTACTTTATATTTTCTAAAACCAAATCTGGCTTTTTAATTGATTGCTCATTTCAGCCCCTTACCCCTTTCTCTACTGCTCTAGATGACATTTCACAGTACTCAGTTTCCCAGGTCTCTAGTATCATCTTATTATTTTTTTCCTACATGGTGTAAGTTGACTGTAGGATCCTTTACTGAATACCTATTGGATATGCCTCTAACTTCCATGGATTCTGATGATTTCTTTGACTAAAAGGACATGCTGGAGATAGCAAGCTCTTAAACTGTGAAAAACAAAGAACCTCTAAAGTAGTCAGGAACACCAAGTCTTTAATCAGGAAAGAGATAGTGTTCAATATTTGACTGTCACACAGAGTCAAATATCTAAAACCAAACAGAGCCAAAGGCTCTGGCACTCTAGCAACAAGATCTCTAAGAGGATCACTGCACTAGATGATCCTCTGAAGAACAATGGAATTCAGAGAACTTATATACCATTTGAGGAACTGAGGACAGGGAAATATGACTGAGACATTGCCATGGTTACAAGGAAATGAAAGATACAGCCTTTACTGACAGGGTGCAAACAGACTTGGGAAAGAAACCATAGCCAGAGGCTGGGGTATCAGAGAGTGACCTACTTACAATGTACACTAAAGAATGGCCCCTGCACTGGGGTTGAACTTGGCAATGGGTCTCTGATACAATGGGGGAAACTTCAAAGACAAAAAGGGTACTTTGCATTTGCTTAGATCTACTAGCCCCACCTAAGCTGCAACTATCAAGTACTTTTAGGGCTATTGTTCTTTCTGAAACTGATGATCTGAGGCCCCCCTCAGAGTGGATTCTCCACAGGTAGGGGCAGAATTAGAGTCTCCAGATTTCAAGTTAACAAGGCTAAGTGGTAGACTTGATATTCTGAAACTCAATCCTGTTCAGAAGTTAATTTGGACACATATTTCTTCAGTTCTAAAGGCAGGAAACCCAAAGAGTTGATCAGATTTTTATATTTATTGGAATTCAGGAATCAAACTATTAATTTGGCTCAGAGGTGGCCAGGGAATCAACTGATGGAAAGTTTGTGCCCTAATGTTATATGGAAAATATCTTACTAGATCTAAATAACTGGAAAAACATTCATTGCTCCTGAGTAGGATGAGCTAACATAATAAAAATGACAATCCTACCCAAATTAATCTACTTATTCAGTGTCATACCTATCAAACTACCAAAAAACATTTTTATAGAATTAGAAAAAATCATAACAAAGTTCATCAGGAAGAACAAGAGATCATGAATATTAAGCAAAATAATGAAAAAAAAATGTGGAGAGGGTACCTAGCAGTACAAGGTCTTAAACTGTACTATAAAGCAGTGGTCATCAAAACAATATGGTACTGGATAAGAGACAGAAGGGTTGATCAATGGAATAGATAAGGGGTAAATGATCTATAGATAAGGGATAAATGACCTCAGTAAGCTAATGTTCAATAAACCCAAAGACTCCAGCTTTTGGGACAAGAAATCAATATTTGACAAAAACTGTTGGGAAAATTGGAAAACATTATGGGAAAAATTAGGTTTAGATCAACATCTTACACCCTATTCCAAGATAAATTCAAAATGTGTAAATGACTATAATATAAAGAGTGAAATCATAAATAAATTAGGTGAACATAGAATAGTATACCTGTCAGATCTGTGGAAAAGGGAGGAATTGAAGACCAAGCAAAAGATAGAGAACATTGCAAAATACAAAATGAATGACTCTGATTATATCCAATTAAAAAGTTTTTGTACAAACAAAACTAATGCAACCAAAATTTGAAGAAAAACTTGGAGAACATTTTAATAACAATACTCTCTGATGAAGGTTTAATTTCCCAAATATATAATGAACTAACTCAAATTTACAAAAAAAAACCCAAGCCATTCCCCAGTCGACAAATGGTCACAGGACACGAATAGGCAGTTTTCACATGATAAAATCAAAATTATTAATAAGCACATGAAAAAGTGTTCTAAATCCCTCCTGATTAGAGAAATGAAAATTAAAACAACTCTGAGGTATCACTTTATACCTAGCAGACAGGCCAATATGGTAGCAAAGGAAAGCAATAAATGTTGGAGGGGATGTGGCAAAATTGGGACACTAATACAGTGTTGGTGGTGTTGTGAATTGGTCTAACCATTCTGGAGGGCAATCTGGAAGTATGCGCAAAAAGCTTTAAATGAATGCCTCCCCTTTGACCCAGCGATAACACTGCTGCATTTGAACCCCAAAGAGATAATAAGGAAAAAGACTTGTACAAAAATATTTGTAGATGTGCTCATTCTAGTGGCAAAAATTTGGAAAATGAGGGGGTGTCCATCAATTGGGGAATGGTTGAATAAATTGTGGTATCTGATGGAGATGGTGATCTATTGTGCTGAAAGGAATAATGACCTAGAGGAATTCCATGTGACCTGGAGAAAACTCCAGGAACTGATGCAAAGTTAAAGGAGCAGAATTAGAAGAACATTGTACACAGAGACTGATTCATTATGGCATAATCAAAAGTAATAGACTTTTCTACTAGCACCAATGCCATTAATGACCCAGGATAATCCAGAGGAACTTTTGAGAAAGAACACTATCCACATGCAGAGAAAGAACTGTGGGAACCAAAATGCAGAAGAAAAACATATAATTGATCATGTAGTTTGATAGGGATATGATTAGATTTTTGATGTTAAAAATATTACTCTACTGCAAATATGAATAACATGGAAATAGGTTTTGAACAATGATACATGTATAACTCAGTGGAATTGCTTGTCAGCTCCAGGAGCAAGAAGGGAAGGGGAAGTGGGGGAATCATGAATCATGTAACCATGGGAAAATATTCTAAAATTAAAAAAAAGAAAATATCTTGCCATGGGGCTTTCAAGACTTTAAAATACTAGGCAACTGAATAGGAGCCACTAATTTTAAGAAGACTTTCTAAGTATTGTGCAAAGAAAGTTGAAGAGAGATGATCCCTCAAACAATCAAATCTATAATTTTTCTTAATGGTACCTGCCATGTGTCATAAATTATTAAGTAGTGGGGGATACAAAAGAAAACAAGGTTGTCCTTGTATCAAGGAACTTACTTTCTGTCAGGGAAGACAACCAGTATATATGAAAGTAGAAACAAAATTAATAGTAGATACTTTTGAGAGGGAATGTCTTAGCAGTTGGGAATGTGGAGAAGGCAATGATGGAAAAAGAAATGGGAAGCCAGTCCTTCAAATTGTAAGAGGGAAAAGGGTTTTTTTGGTTGGATATTAATATTTAAAGGTGTGGTTCCCAAGGAAGTGAATAAATACCAATTCCTAAGATGATTTTAGTAATTTATTTACAAAATATAGAGAGAGTGGAAGTAGAGTGATAGAAGAGAGTAGAGTAAGAGATCTAACAACTAGATTTGTATTCAGGTCTGGGCTTTACTCCGGCAGGGGTCCAGAGGCCCAGCAAGAGAGCCTAAAAGTCAATTAGCAAGGGATTTAGCCACTAGGGCTTCTCTCAGTCAAGGGAGCCTCCTGGAGGCTAGTTCCTCCAGGCAAGTTAAGGTAGTCAGTCAGCCTTCTTTACTCACCATGTGTAGTTCTAAGGGAAAGATTTAAGAACAGTCTCACCTAGATCTCAGGGTCCCAACCAGAGCTACTACACACCCAAGCAAGGAACAAGAGGAGCTCCTTCAGATCCAAGACATTAAACAGAAGAGCTCCTCCAGGTTCAAGTCACAAACAAGAAGAGCTGAACTCACTGAACTCTCTTTTAAAGGGGCTTATTTTGTGTCACATACTGTGCCTTCCTCTTAATTTACATGTCTAATCACAACAGATGCTTTTCTTAGGACTGCCCAGGAGGCAGTCAGTAAATATTGATTAGTCACTCACTCTAGCACACATGGGTCACAGACCTCCCAACTTGTGAATTAAGTGAGGATGTTTTTACCTTTGGTGATTAAATCTAAAGAGGGCAGGGCAGATTTAATCTCATCACACAATATACCTATTTGCCTAGCATTTATCATTTAGTGATCTGTTAGACATACACAGAAAAAAAGTCTTTTGTACATGTCCATAATTTTGTTTTTCTTTCTGGTAATTTTCTCTCTTCTTTGGTAGATGAAAAAATATATATGTATACATGTTCATTATTAAAATTCTTAGAAATTAGAAGTCTTTTGTTCAATAATTGTCCTAAAAAACAACAAAATTTGATGATATCTAAAGTGACAGGGAAGATAGCTGGAAATTCTATAGGAACTACATTTTCTGTGAGAAGTAATCAATAATAAGCATGCTTTAAGAAAGCTTTCCTTAGCTTTCTTCATCTTAACTTGTGCATATTTTTATATTAGCATATGGAATTGATATTCTCTTATAATATGCTGGTAGTTTAAGTAATCCAGGTCAATAGCATTATTGTGTATCATGTAGAATGTGAACTAAGTGGTATTAATAACAATTTAAAAATAAATTATTGTATTTATAGTTAGGAGACATGGGTTCAAAACTCTCCACACTAACTGAGTTACTTAGATGAGTCACTTAACCTTGCTGAGTCTTAGTTTCTTCATCTATAAAATAGAATTAGTAATGACTATTACACAATTACAACCACATAAAGGGAAAGAATAATATAGAAAAGAAAAAGTGAAGCCATAATGAAAGAAACTGAATGTTACATAAGTATCATGAATAGCTTTGATCCCAAAGAAGAAATGAGAAAAATGTATTTCCCTTCCTATTTTGAAGAGGTGGGATACTAGAGAGTTATAATAATTTCTGGTGTTCACAATTGATAGTACTTGGAGACAGCCAGGGGGCTCAGTGGATTGATAGCCAAACTGGAGGTCCTGGGTTCAAATTTTGCCTTGGACACTTCCTAGCTGTAAGATCTTGGGTAAGTCATTTAACCCCCATTGCTTAGCCCTTACTATTCTGCTACTTTGAAACCAATACACAATATTGATTCTAAGATTGAAGATAAGGGTTTAAAAAATTGATAGTGTTTCTCCCACTGCCCCTCCCCATTTATATTATATTTATTTTGTATATGTTTTACATATACATTTCTGTGCATTCATTATTTCTTAAAACAGAATATAAAAGAGTTGAAGCTGTTGCACTTTTGCCTTGGTATTTCCAGTTTCTGGCATACTCTGGGCACTTGCTAAATCCATGTTGACCAATTGATGTCATTAGATTTTCAAGGAGGCAATGATCATTGGATAAAGAGCAAACTAGGGATCAACAAGACTTTGGATTAAATCCTCTTCTGATCTATATAGGCAGGGTGACCTGGGTCAAATACAAGCAATTTCTCAGTTCCCCAGACTGTATGTTACAGAACAGTTGCTGATCTACATTATTGACAGAGTTTCTTCCCTCGGAGTTCCCTGTACCAAAGAATTTACAGATCTGGAATGAAAAAAATAATAGTCAAATATATCAAAAGTGAAGAAAGGAAAAGAAGAGAAAGGAAAAGAAAAGAAAAGCTCCCCTTCAAACTTCTGATGATTAAAGCACTATGTTTCTGTTCTGTGCTTTCATAGTGCTGGTGTACATAGAATGAACTTGTGTTTCTTTTTTTTAACCCTTGTACTTTGGTGTATTGTCTCATAGGTGGAAGAGTGGTAAGGGTGGGCAATGGGGGTCAAGTGACTTGCCCAGGGTCACACAGCTGGGAAGTGGCTGAGGCCGGGTTTGAACCCAGGACCTCCTGTCTCCAGGCCCAACTCCCACTCCACTGAGCTACCCAGCTGCCCTACTTGTTGTTTTGAATTGAATGGAAGAGTAGACCTTCCTTCCTCAGCTTACCCTTGTCCCAGGCTCCAACTAGTACCCTCACAACTAAGCTATGTGCAAAGCTCAAAGGTAGGGAGTCTCCTAAAGGATACCAGTAAGTGTGTTTACTTGCTCTTGCTTCCTTCTGGTCTAGAACATACACCTTTCAGGTCCACAGAACTGGACTTAAATTTAGGTATAGAGACATTGGGTAGTGAGTGATGTATACTTTCCTCAGTACTGAAAGGTATTGTTTATGCTTACAAAGGAATTCACTGTGGAACATCATTCTATTTCTTTTTCAGTGTCATTAAGGTATCTTGATTATTTGGATACCTAATGTATGTATAAATTGTTTACTGATGATAATAAGATGATGGTAATGATGGCAATATGTTAATATGTTCTGATTATGTAAATGCTAAATGTAAATACTTTTACAGAACAATAATAATGGGATGATTATAATAGCAATAATAGTATGGTAATATGATTTGCTTATTATGCAAAGACTAAATGTAGTCATTTTAACTCACAGCAATGCCTTTTTTCTGTTACAGGGATGCAACTAGTTTAAAACTAAGAAGGCATATTATTTGAAGCTTATGATTTTAACAATTTTCCATTATTGGGTGGGGGGGAGAAAAGAGAGTAAGCATTTATTAAGTATCTACTATATAATAGACACTTACAAATATAATTTCATTTTATCCTCTCAAAAACCCTTGGAGGAAGGTTTTATTTTTTTATCCCCATTTTACAGTCAAGGAAACTGAGATACTGAGATCAATCGATTTCCCCAGAGTCACAAAACTAGTAAGTGTTTGAAATGAGGCTTGAACTCATTAATTCCTGATTTTACTCCCCGATACCCACTTATAACCCTTGACCTAAAACATGCTAAGATTTAACTTAGATACCAAAATAAGTATATATCTCACATAAGGCTTTAAGAATAACAAAATCTTAATTGTTATAATAAATGTATTTTTGCCAGATGTGACTAAGATGTTTAGTCCTTTTAGTCTGAGAAAAGTATGCGAACACTTGTTTACTTCTATGAGCTTCATTTGCCATTACTCTCATTACCATTGAGATAAGTCTTTTTTGTTGTTGTTGTTTGGATCATGGGCAATGCAGAGAAAGAATTTTTGCTATATTGGGGATTGTGTGTGCAACTCTGTGTGTGTGTGTGTGTGTGTGTGTGTGTGTGTCTATGTGTGTGTGTGTAAACCCTTGGCACATGTCTCTCTTGTGGGAACTGTAGAGACTAGTGAAATTGTACTATGAATACCTGAATTTAAGTTGAAGTTCTTTTAGTTATTAGCTATATAATGTTGAGCAATGACCTTGAATTTTACTCCAAAGTCTATTCTGATCAACTTTAAGCTATCTTCTTAGCCAAACTTTTTATGAAATAAATGTCTGAGTCCATGAATTCTCTTCTCTTCTCTGCCCTCTCCTCCCTCCTCTTTTTCTCTCCCTCCTGTCCTGCTTCCCCTTCCCTCTCCTTTCCTCTCTTTTCCTTTCCTTTCCTTTTACTCTTTTTGAAGCTAGAGCTCTGAGGCATTCTCTTTAACTAGTTTTAGCCAAGAATAAAGATTTTAAAAAGGCAGTAAGGTGGCACAGTGGATAGATTGCTGGGTTTGGAGTCAGGAAGACTCAATTTCCTGAGTTTAAATCTGCCCTCTGACACTTACTAGCTGTGTGACCCTTGGTAGATCACTTAATTGTATCAGTTTCCTCCTCTGTAAAATTAGTTGGAGAAGGAAATGGCAAACCCCTCTGATATTTTTTGCCAAGAAAATCCCAAATGGAGTCATGAAGAGTTAGACACAAGTGAGATGATAAAGAAAGGTCTTGATGAACATGGAAAAGAAGAAAGTGAGAGAGAAAGAGTAGAAACACAAATGTTGGAAAACCTAAATAGATAATAGTAGATTTAATTATCAAGCTGATTATCAAGCTATATTGAAAAAGATCAAGGAAATATAGCAAAAATAATAACAATAGACAGAATTTTAAAGTGCTTTAAGGTTTGAAAAGTACTTCTTTACTAATGTTATTTAATTTTACCTTTACAACAACTCTGTGAGGTAGATTCTATTATTATCATCCCTATTTTAAAGATGAGGAAACTGAGGCAGACCCCAATTAAGTGACTTGCCTGTGGTCACAAAGCTGGGAAATATTTCAGACTAGATTTGAATTCAGGTCTTTCTGATTTCTTTACTCTATCTACAACAGTAGAATAAATTCTACACTTAGACTTGGTTGTAAAATAAACAAAGGTACATCGGGAAGAAGAAAATATTGCTCACTTCTCTTTCCCTACTCATTTTAGTTCCTATTATATCATTAGAAATCTTCATTGTCATGTAAGACATGGCCAATAACAGAGTGTCAGTAATATTAATTCATCAGGATAGAAAGGCAGCCAAGAGAAAATGATTTTGTTTATTTTAAATGAGTCTATACTTTGTCAATGTTTTTATGCAGTGTATTTTGGCTTTCATTGTGTTTTCAAATGATTTGAAAACAAAAACTAGGCTTTTTTTGTTGTTCATTTATTAAGAAGCAGATTTCACTATACATATTTGACAATATATTTTATATATACAAATATGAAATGAATGTGCAGAAAGTGGTTTCCCTAAGATCATAATTACATAAATAACATATGCATAATACATACATAAAATGAAAGATAATTTCCCGTAGGGGACAGACATTTCTCTCATTAAATTGCTTGAAAATCAATTAGTGACACAATGTCAGAGATATTATATTTATAGATAATAAAGAGAAATCTTTCTAATATTTATGATTCTGGATTTTCTTCCTTTTGTAAATTTGATGTTCTGTGTAATATAGGCTCTTTCTGATTCATTTTTCATTTATCCTGATTAAAAATGTGTGTGTATGTGTGTGTGTGTGTGTGTGTGTGTGTGTGTGTGTATTATTTAAGGTATGGATGCCAAAAATCGGATTAACTTGATTTCAAATAAAAAATTAGACCCAAGTCAGGATATCTTTTATGGAAGTTTATTTACAATTAGGAAGGTTGAAGGTAGGGAAATATAGAGAGAGAAACTCTGGCCCAGACCAGATGTGCAGACCAGATAAGAATTTAGAGGTCCCAGCAAAGGAGTACAGAGGTTAATTAAACAAGGCTTCTAGCCACAAGGCCTTTTACAATTAGAGAGGCAAGAGAGGCCTCCCTGAGGCTAGAGCCTCCAGAAACACCAAGGGAGGAGA
The DNA here is from genome assembly GCF_016433145.1 of Gracilinanus agilis. Taxonomy (NCBI): domain Eukaryota; kingdom Metazoa; phylum Chordata; class Mammalia; order Didelphimorphia; family Didelphidae; genus Gracilinanus; species Gracilinanus agilis. Next base: position 145,067,775 of record NC_058134.1, read on the forward strand.
AAGGAAGTCAGCTTAATTTACCAACATGACAATTCAGAGGAAAGCCATCTGAGGTCTCGCCAGAGATCGTTCTACACCAAGTTCAAAGCTCCAGTTCCTTCCACAGGAAGTTACCATCATATTTAAAAGATAGCAGCTTTCGTCACTTCCTGCATCCACCATCAATTTCAAGTGGACAAATGGCAGCTTCAACACTGTTTTGGACTGCCCAAAGGGCAGTCCCTTGTTCTTGATTTGTTACTTATTGTCACGTGTGGGTAACAGACCTCCCCCTCCCCACTTAATTTTAAGTTGGGTGGGGTGACATTATTTCTGATGGCTAGAGTCTAGAAATGAATGAGGATGAGTTAATTCCATTTACTATATACATATATATATATATATGTATATAGTATGTGTGCGTGATATGCCTATATGGGCATATACAAACATATTAATAACATATATGTGTATATAGTTTCTATTTTTCCTATGATAGATTCCAACATACACACAGACACATGCACATATATATGTAATTTGTAAATAAGTAACTGTTCCTGTTCAATTTTTTCTGATTATTTGTGACCCCATTTGGACTTTTCTTGGCAATTATACTAGAGTAATTGCCATTTCCTTCTCTAGGTCATTTTAGAGATAAAATACCTGAGGAAAATGGGGTTAAGTGACTTGCCCAGGATCACACTGTGAATCTCTGAGGTAAGATTTGAACTCTGGATGAAGAGTCTCTCTGACTTCAGGTCTAGAACTCTATCTACTGTGCTACCTAGCTGTTGTAAATATCTACATATTTATTTATGTAAGTATGTATATATGAAAATATATCTACTTGAATTTAAATAAGGTCATGCTGATCAAAATAATAATTCTGTATGATTTCATAGAAGATACATGACATATTTTCATGAGAAATCAAAGAGTTCCTCTCCTGTTCAAAAGAGGCTTGTATTGCAGCAAACCTAGAAAAAGGGGAAACAAATCTAGAATCATGTTTGGGATTTATTTTATTGCCTATTAATGAAGGGACTTTTTTTTTTACCAAATGTATTTTTAAGCAATTTAATGAGAGCAATATCTATTTCATTTTTAGGAAATGATTTTTCATTTTAACATATGCATTATAAATGTTACTTATTCAAATCAGGTTTAGAGAAACCATTTTCAGTATGCTAGTGTCATAGTGGATTTGGTAGCTAGTAAGTGTCTGAGGCTGGATTTGAACTCTAGTTTTCCTGACTCCAGGCCCAGCTCTCTATCCAATGAGCCATCTACCTGCACTATAATATGTATATATAGTTATAATAGTAGCAAACACTCTGCCATGCATGGGAATGAGAGAGAGTAGAATATATTACAAGAATAGAAGAGAAAGACGATCCAACAATTTATTTCCCCCAAGGATACATAATGTCTACATGTAGAATGACTTAGAAACAATTATAATGACTATTTTTAGAATGTTAAAAAGTAGCTGTGTCAGAGAAGAAGAAAGAAGAGATAGATTTCTTTTGGGTCTCTTGCTGAGCTTCATTCAGAATAAACCAATAAAACAAAGGAAAAAGTCACCAAGATATTAATAAGTCTGTGGGCTCTAATTGGACTCTGGAATGTCTGACACTCTATTATTAACAACCCCTCCCCCCAGATTTCACTTTTGAGGAAAGGGAAGATGGATTCTCCCTTATCTTCTGGTAAAGCTTCACTGTACTTCTAAAAGAGAAGGCAAATGAAAGGTAAACTAAAGCTGACTTCTGAAATGAAGCAAGGAAATATTAGCTTCAGAATACAGCTCTTTTACCTATTTTCCTCCCTCTTTATTTGCTAGCTTTTAATTTACATTAAGAATCACAAGCCTATGAAAATTAAAATGAATAAAAAAGCCAAAAAATCGTTCATCATCAAAGAAAGATCACAGGATATCAGTTTTGCAAACAAAGGGCCTTAAATGATCTTGTCCATCACCATGATTTTGTAAATGATGAACTTTTGGTTTGTGACTTGACAGAAGTTCCTCGATTTCAAGTCATTGTGCTTTCTACCACACAGCACTGAGCTAGGAATCTCTTGTTTATAGCAGGAAATAGATTGCAAATACATTAAAAATCCTGTTTTAATAAAAATAATAAATGTTGAAAGAAAAAAGCATCAGAAGTTAAATAATAAAGAGAAAATTCAATTAACTAAAACAGTAAGCATTCATTTCCCCCTTGAAGTCAATAATATTTTTTTCTTGAACATTCATGTATTATTATGCAAAGCACAATTCCATATTGGCCATTGTTGAGCACATTCATACAAAACTGAAATCCCAAAGCAAAACTGTAAATACAATGATGTGAAGGATACTATGCTTTAATCCAGCAGTCTTTTCTCTGCAGGATAGCATTCCTCCTCATAAGCCTTTCAGAATTGTCACAGATCATTGCAATCCTGAGAGTAGCCAGATTTTCACAGCTGATTATCACACAATACTGTTCTTACTGTGTACAGTATTCTCCTGGTTCTGCTTATTTTACTCTGCATCCGTTCATATAAATCATTCCAGATTTTTCTGAAATAATCCTGCTTATAATTTCATATAGCACAATGGTATTTTGTTACCAATATATACCCCAATTTGATCAGCCATTCCAAATCGATGGATATCCCCTCAATTTCCAATTCTTTGCCACTGCCAAAAGAGCTACTATAAATACTTTATTACAAGTATATCCTCTCCCATTTTTTATTATCTCTTTGGGAATAAGACCCACTAGTGGTATAAAATAAGCATTCTAAGTATTCTTATATGATTTGAATTCAATTTAACATTCAACCATGCCTAATATGTACAGATATTAACTTAGCATAGAGTGAGATAAAAGTTTAAAAAAAATACAGTTCCTGTCAGCCTGTGTTTTACAGTCCATGTATATGTGACATGTACATAAATAATTATACTACAATAAAATACATGGTTAGTAGATTATACTACAATATACTACATCGTTAATACTACACATTTCAAGTGGAAGAGGAAGATGACATCATCTTGATGAAAGAGGCATCATCTGAGTTGATCTTTAGACAAAAGTAAATTTTTAAAAAAATCGTTGATGATGTTAGGGACATCTTACATCCAAAGCATAGCCAATAATGTGTACAAATAATGAGGTATGGGAAAATAGAGGTATATACAGGGAAAATGAATTTTTTCTCTTTGGTTAGATTATAAAGTACATGAAATGGGAGCAACTAGGTAGCATAGTAAATTGAGGCAAGCCTGAATTCAAATCTGAACTCAGATACTTCTTAGCCATGTAACCCTGGGCAAGTCACTTAATGCCCCTTTCCAGTCACTACTGTTCTTCTGCCTTGGAACTAATACACAATACTGATTCTAAGATGGAAGGTTTATAAAAAATAATAGAGCATGTGAAATATAACATCATAATGAAAATTTCATCACCAGCATATACCATAATTTGTTCAGCCATTCCCCAATTGAAGGGCATACCTTCATTTTCCAGGTTTTTGCCACCACAAAAAGTGCAGCTATGAATATTTTCGTACAAGTCTGTTTATCTATGATCTCTTTGGGGTACAAACCCAACAATGTTATGGCTGGATCAAAGGGCAGGCATTCTTTTATAGCCCTTTGAGCATAGTTCCAAATTGCCTTCCAGAATGATTGGATCAGTTCACAACTCCACCAGCAATGTCCCAGTTTTGCCACATCCGCTCTAGCATTCATTACTTTCCCCTTCTTTCATTTTAGCCAGTCTGCTAGGTGTGAGGTGATATCTCAGAGTTGTTTTGATTTGCATTTCTCTAGTTATTAGAGATTTAGAACACTTTCTCATGTGCTTATTGATAGTTTTGATTTCTTTATCTGAAATTGCCTATTCATGTCCCTTCCTCATTTATCAATTGGGGAATGGCTTGATTTTTTATACAATTGATTTAATTCCTTATATGTTTGAGTAATTAGACCCTTGTCCAAGTTTTTTGTTATAAAGATTTTTCCCCAATTTGTTGTTTCCCCTCTGATTTTGGCTGCATTTTTTTTTGTTTGCACAAAAGCTTTTTAGTTTGATATAATCAAAATAATTTATTTTACATTTTGTAATTTTCTCTAACTCTTGCTTGGTTTTAAAATCTTTTCTTTCCCAGAGATCTGACAAGTATACTATTCTGTGTTCACTTAACTTAACTTAAGTTTCCCTCTTTATATTCAAGTCATTCACCCATTCTGAATATATCTTGGTGTAGGGTGTGAGATGTTGATCTAAACCTAATCTCTCCCATATTGTTTTCCAAATTTCCCAGCAGTTTTTGTCAAACAGTGCATTCTTGTCCCAAAAGTTGGGCTCTTTGGGTTTATCATACACTGTCTTGCTGATGTCACTTACCCCAAGTCTATTCCACTGATCCTCCCTTCTGTCTCTCCGCCAGTACCATACCATTTTGATGGCCACTGCTTTATAGTATAGTTTAATATCTGGTACTACTAGTCCACCTTCCTTTGCATTTTTTTCATTGTTTCTCTTGATATTCTTGATCTTTAGTTTAATATATATGGCTCTAAATAGGTAAATTAATTTGGGTAGAATGGTCATTTCTATTATGTTAGCTCATCCTACCCATGAGCAATCAATATTTTTCCAATTGTTTAGATCTAGTTTTAATTGTTTGGAAAGTGTTTTGTAGTTGTTTTCATATAATTCCTGTGTTTGTTTTGGTAGATAGATTCCTAAGTATTTTATATTGTCTAGGGTGATTTTAAATGGTGTTTCTCTTTCTACCTCTTGCTGTTGTAATGTGTTGGAAATATATAGAAATGCTGATGACTTATGTGCATTTATTTTGTATCCTGCAACTTTGCTAAAGTTGTTGATTATTTCTACAAGCTTCTTAGTTGATTCTCTAGGATTTTTTAAGTAGAACATCATATCATCAGCAAAGAGTGATAGCTTAGTCTCCTCATTGCCTATTTTGATACCCTCAATTTCTTTTTCTTCTCTAATTGCTACTACTAGTGTTTCGTTTCTAGTACTATGATGAATAATAGAGGTGATAATGGGCATCCTTGTTTCACTCCTGATCTTATTGGGAAGGCTTCTAAGTTATCACCATTGCATATGATTCTTGTTGATGGTTTTAGATATATACTGTTTATTATTTTCAGGAAAGGTCCTTCTGTTCCTATACTTTCCAGGGTTTTCAATAGGAATGGGTGCTGTATTTTGTCAAAGGTTTTTTCAGCATCTATTGAGATAATCATGTGATTTTTGTTTTTTAGATTGTTGATATGGTCAGTTATAAGGATAGTTTTCCTAATGTTGAACCATCCTTGCATTCCTGGCATGAATCCCACCTGACCATGGTGGATGATCTTCTTGATCACTTGCTGGAGTCTCTTTGCTAGTATTCTATTTAAGATTTTTGCATCTATTTTCATTAGGGAGATTGGTCTATAGTTTTCTTTCACTGTTTTTGATCTACCTGGCTTTGGAGTCAGTAACATATTTGTGTGATAAAAGGAATTTGGTAGGGTTCCTTCTTTGCTTATAATACCAAATAATTTGTATAGTATTGGGATTAGTTGCTCTTTGAATGTCTGATAGAATTCACTTGTGAATCCATCAGGCCCTGGCAATTTTTTCTTAGGGAGTTCTTTGATGGCTTGTTCAATTTCTTTTTCTGATATGGGATTATTTATGTATTCTCTTTCTTCTGCTGGTAATCTAGGCAATTTATATTTTTGTAAATATTTATCCATATCTCCTATATTGCTATATTTATTGCCATGTAATTGGGCAAAATAGTTTTTAATGATTACCTTAATTTCCCCTTCATTAGAGGTGAGGTCTCTCTTTTTCATCTTTGATACTGTCAATTTGGTTTTCTTCTTTCCATTTTTTTATTAGATTGACTGATGCTTTGTCTAATTTGTCTGTTTTTTCAAAATACCAGCTTCTAGTCTTATTTATTAATTCAATAGTTATTTTGCTTTTGATTTTACTAATTTCTCCATTGATTTTTAATATTTCTAATTTAGTTTTCATCTGGGGATTTTTAATTTCCTCACTTTCTAATTTTTTAAGTTGCATGCCTAATTCATTTATCTCTGCCCTCCCTAATTTCTTAATATATGCACTCAAGGATTTAAATTTCCCCCTGAGTACTGCCTTGGCTGTATCCCACAGAGTTTTGTAGGATGTCTCTTCATTGCATTTTCTTCAATGAAATTGTTGATTTGTTTGTATGATTTCTTCTTTGAATAGCTGGTTTTGGAGAATAATATTGAATTTCCAATTAGTTTTTGATTTGCCTGTCCAGGTGCCCTTACTAATTATTATTTTTATTGCATTTTGATATGAGAAGATTACATTTATTATTTTTTCTCTTTTACATTTGGTTGCAATATTTCTATGCCCTATTACATTGTCAATATTTGTACAGTTGAAAAGAAGGTGCATTCCTTTTTCTCCCTATTTATTTTTCTCCACATATCTATTAAATCTATTTTTTTCTAGAACTTCATTCACCTCTCTTACCTCTTTCTTATTTATTTTTTTGGTTTGATTTATCTAGATCTGAAAGAGGAATATTTAGATCTCCCACTAGTATGGTTTTACTATTTATTTCCTTCTTGAGCTCTGCCAGTTTCTCCTTTAGGAATTTGGATGCTATGCCATTTATTGAGCACTGTTATTTCCTCATTGTCTATACTGCCTTTTATCAGGATGTAATTAACTTCCCTGTCTTTTTTAATCATATCTATTTTTACTTTGGCTTTGTCAGAAATCACGATTGCCACTCCTGCCTTCTTTTTCTCATTTGCTCAAGCCCTTTACCTTAAACTTTTGTATGTCCACCTGCCTCATATGTTTTTCTTGTAGACAACATATGGTAGGATTTTGGTTTCTATTCCACTCTGCTCTTTGCTTCCTTTTTATGGGTGAGTTCATCCTTTCATATTCAGAGTTATAATTATCAGTTGTGTATTTGTCAACATTTTCGTAATCTCCCCTATTCCTACCCCTTCTTCTTACCCTATTTCCTTATAAACCAGTGGTTTGCTTTAAGCCAGTAATGCTTGTCCCTTCCCTTGATTTATTTTCTTTTCTACCCCCTCCGTTATTATTCATTTCTTTTCATTTTTAATGCCTAATGAATTTACTCCCCCTTCTTTTCCCTCCCTGTTTTAACCTCCCCACTTCCCTCCTCTCCTTGGTTTACCCCTTCTGACTTTCTCAGTAGGGTTAGATAGAGTTTTATATCCCAATGGATATAGCTACTCTTCCCTCTCAGGGTTAATTACACTGAGAGTAAGGTTTAAATATTACCTCTTAATGTTCTCTTCCTCTCCTTATAATAGTATTCATCCCTTCCCCTTCCCATGGCCTCTTTGTGTGTAATAGAGTATCCTATTTTTCTTATTCATTCAAGTTTCTCTTGGTGTCCTCTACTATTCACTCCCCTCTTTCCCACCCCCCATGTCATCTTAGACAATTTAGTATTCCACCCTCTCCCTATGAATAATTCTTCTAATTACTATAATAGTGAATGTTATATTAGTGACTAGAGTTCCTTACAGAGAAGTATGCATAACATTTTTCCACATAGAAATACAAATAATTAGATCTTATTGAAGCTCTTAAAGAGGCGAATTTAGAAAATATGAGTTTTCTTACTTTCCCCTCTGTTTCTTATTTACCTTTTCTTGTTTCTCTTGATTTTTTCGGTTGGATATCAAATTTTCCATTTAGTCCTCTTCTTTTATGTGCAAATACTTGGAAATCTTCTATCTTGTTGAATGCCCAAACTTTCCCCTGGAATTATATAGTTAGTTTTGATGAGTAGGTGATCCTTGGATGTAGACCCAGTTCTCTTGCCTTTCTTAATATCATATTCCAAGCCTTGAGGACTTTTAGTGTGGAGGCTGCCAGATCCTGTGTGATCCTGATTGCTGCTCCTTGATATCTGAATTGTCTCTTTCTGGCCTCTTGTAAAATTTTTCTTTTACTTGGAAGCCCTTGAATTTGGCTATTATATTCCTGGGGGTTGTCTTTTCAGGGTTTAATGTAGAGGGTGATCTATGCATCCTGTCAATGTCTATATTGCCCTCTTGTTGTAGAAATTCAGGGCAGTTTTGCTGAAATAATTCTTTTAGTATGGAGTCCAAATTTCTATTAATTTCTGCTTTTTCAGGAAGACCAATGATTCTCAAATTGTCTCTTCTAGACCAGTTTTCTTGGTCTGTCAATTTCTCATTGAGATATTTCAGGTTTCCTTCTATTTTGTCAGTCTTTTGACATTGCTTTATTTGTTCTTGCTGTCTTGAGAGATCATTGGCTTCTACTTGCCCAATTCTTGTCTTTAGAGACTGGTTTTCTGCTATAAACTTTTGATTTTCCTTTTCGATTTGGTCTAGCCTGTTTTCCAGCTATTTTATTTTGGTCTCTAATTTGCTTATCAATTCTTTTGATTTGGGTGCATCTTTTTCAAATTGCCCAATTCTAGCCTTTAGGGACTGGTTTTCCTTTTCAATCTGGTCATTTCTGGTCTTCGATTTACTTGTCTTACTTTCCATTTGAGAAATTCTGCCTTTTAAACTGTTATTTTCTTGCCAGATCTCTTCCATCTTTCTCATAATCTCATATTTGATCTCTTCAAGACCTTGTGACCCATTTTCATTTTTTTGGGAAGGTATGGTTATGGTTACTTGTTTGTTCTCCTCTGCTGTTTGCTCTGTTGTCTGGATTTTTTCTGTGTAAAAGTTGTCGAGTGTTAAAGGTTTCTTCTTAATCTTTCTCTTCTGGGGTTCCTGAGTCTGGCTTGCCATTGTTAGCCTAGCACCCTCTCAGCTTTATCCTCACGCCCAGGGTTTGTCTGTGCTCTTTAGGATCCTGACGTCTCAGGTCTAGTTGTTCTCAGGGACAAGCCTCCTGATGTTCCCCTTGCTTGTTCCTCTGCCTAAAGCTCCTTTAACAGTCTCAGAGCACTGCTTCCACAGTCATGCAACCCTCTGCACTGGGTCCCCACTCAAGATCCACATGTGCTCAGGATCCATGTCCAGGACTGTGCTCAGGGTCTGTGTTCAAAGTCCACGTGTTCTTTAGCCTCTTGGGGTCTTAAGTCTTGCCGCTCTCAGGAGCAGCCCCTGGTGACCCCAGGTAGCTGCCAGTGTTTTAATGGGTGCCCCAAACTTGTTCTAAGACTTTTGAGCTGGATTTTGCACTATAGGTGGTATAGGGGGATAAGGGGGTTGCTCAGCCTGCATTTTTGTGAGAGCTATTTCACCCCCTTATAGCATGGAAATGTCCCTATTCCACATACCTTTAATGCTGTGCCCTGTTGTCGGATCCCTTTGTTTGTCTGGATTTGGTTTTATGTCTTCTTGAGGGCCTATATGAGTGGGTTAGGAGAGGTCAAGCAGCTGCTTTTTACTCTGCCACTATCTTAACCCAAAAGCAAAAAGGGTTTTTTAAAAATCCTTGAACCTCAGTTTCCTTATCCTTAAAATAAGGAAACTAGACTACATGGCCACTGAGGTCTTTCACTTCTTAATTTTTATTCTATGATATGAAATGTTTTTTCTTCCCACTCATCCCACTTATTTTTTCTTAAGGAATTAGGGCATACTTGACCCAAGGTTTCTTCTAAGAAAAAATAAGGGAATATGATTTTTAGTTGTATTTTTAAAAATCCAATCCACTTCTATATTCTTATATGTGGATGAAGCTTATTGTATCTGACAGGTTGCTTTTGGTTGGAATTAGGATTTGCTAAAGTAGTCTATTGGGCACTTAGGGGTATGATTCTTAAAATCTGTCTCAATCAAAAAAAGAAAAGAGTATTACTTATTGCACTCAACTTTTATTTTCAGACTAATTTCACATTGTTCTCTCCCACATGCCATAGTCAAAATCCCCTACTCAATATTCTTCATAGAGGACATTCCATTTCCATATCTATGCCTTTGCAATGTCAATCACAAGTCCCTGACATGTTCTCCATCTTTACCTTGTATCTCTTGCTCCCTTCTAGACTTAGTTCTAGGGCAGCCTTTCTCATAAGAGGTCTTTCCTTGATTCTTCCAGTTGTTAGTGTTCCACCTATGAAGATATCATTTGCTACTTTTTTCATAGAATAGATGTATGTGCCTTTGTATGTGTGATATATATATATACACTTATACATATTGTATGTATACATATACATACACAAGTATGTATATGTACATATATCAGATTATAAAGTAACTTATTTTAGGGAATGCCTTATTTTTTTCTTTGTAGCCTTAGCTCCTACTACAAAATCAGGGTTTTTTTTTGTATCTTAATAGTTGCTTGTTAAATTGAATTTCAAATTCTATTGGTGTCCAGAATGATTTTAGATGTTCCATATTTCTTTAGCTCTTTTTCTAAAAAAAAAGCTGATATTTTGTTAATTAATAGAAACTGAACTTTGAAAAATAGACTTGCCTTTTATCTAATGGTGGGTATATTGAGGGATTGAGAGAAAAACTACTAAGGACATTGGATTTAATTAGACATTAAATTTTGAAAAGAAATTTTGTACAAGGAAACTACACTCCTGGGTAATGAGAGTAACAAGACTTATAATGTGAATATCTGCTATTGTTCACTGGTTTCCTTATTGGAATCATATATTTTTCATTCATTATAGCATGTAGTACAATCAAAGTCTTTCTTCAATTATTCACCAGGTGATAATTTCCTTTCTCTCAAAATAAAATAATAGTATTTAAACTGTATATATCCATGATGGTACAGTTCTCCAGACCTTTTTCTTGTACATTTGCTCAAAATAATTTAAATTATTTAATTCTATTCTGATTTCCTAAAATTTCTTTTTAACCTGGATTAAAAGTCTCCAAATTACATAAATATTGATTGAGAAAAGGAAAGGATATGAATTGTAGGATTTCCCTTTTTTCCAATTGATAAATTCCATATGGTTTTTCTTGCCAAAACCAATGAAAAATGAAGCTAGTAAAGTTTTCTTATTCTTTCCTTAAAGAGTTTGAAGTTGAAAAGACTCTATGTAAGTGCCAGGCCTCTGATGAATACTTGAGTTTCTAAAGAAGCGAATAATGCATCATGTAGGAAACACATTAAGCTTGTGTTTTCTATATTATTCCATCATTTTTAAAAAAAATTGTCACAAAATTACCTGTATCTATTAATATGAATTTTTCCTTCTGTTTGTAGATTATAAAAGGGAATTGTTTTGTTTCTGTTTCCTTTTTGACTTGTATTGATATGGTCATATTTCAAAGCAATAACAACTAAGAAAAGTTTGCTCCCCTTGTTCACCACCCCTAGAACAAACTGTTCAATTTTCTCCATAAATTAGGAGTGATTTATACTTTTGCTTTTTCACAGATTAGCCTGGATAAACAATGGGTAGAAAAAAGACAGGTTTGATCTTCATGTCAGTTCTATTGCTCTCTGAATTATGAAATTATTCCTCAAACATTTAGCTTGGTGTAATGTAACTTTAGTAATAAATCTTTGGTTGACAATTTTCCCTTCTAATGTGGAGAACTCTTGAGCTATTAACTTTTGAATGAAGACTAGCAAACCCTTAAATGAATTATGCCTAAATGGTTTGGATCTAAAGAGTTTCCATCTGCCTCTCATTTCTGGACATTAGTGGTAAATGTTTCAATGGTTCATGTGATGTTTACAGGATGAGGGTACTCATACTCTGTAGACTAATGTTTCCTAACACTGATTTTACAATGCCCCTAGGAGATATTAATTATTCCATGATAGTATCATATTATGAAAATCTCAAATCAAAATTGAATTCATTATCATTAAACCAAAAAAAAAAAAGAAAGAAAGAAACAAGCATGAGCCTTAAAAAGGTAGATGGCAGTTATTATGAAGTCAGGCAACATAAGTTAGGATAGTAGTAGTATGTCATACTTTGAAGCAGGTTATTATCTTTGCAATTCACTTTTGGGAATTCATCCTTTGGTTCTCTCTGTCTGTGCACAACACACCCATATACACACACATACACAGAATAGAGATGCAACATTTAGTTAAAGTACACGCCTTATGAATATCATTTTTATTATTATGTAAGGAATTAAATACAAGGTAATTTGGGGAGGATGAAAATGCTAATCTCTTTTGCAATCAGGACAGACTTTAAAGAGTAGGAAGCATACTTGCTAAGCCTTAAGAGCAGAGGAGAGAAAGTATTTTGGGAATTGGGGATGAGTTTTATAAACACATAGAAATAGAGATGCAATGTCAAATAGGAGAATCAGATAGTAGTCCAGTATCATTGGAACAGAGAGTACCTGAAGGGGAATAATGTCAGATGTGGTTGCAAAGTCTGTATGCAGCCAAGTTATGCAGGGCTTTAAATTCCAGGTTGAAAAGTTCATTTTTTTTATAACCAAGGTCATAAAATCATTTAAAACCACTGAGCAGAGAAGCGACAGGGTAAAACTTGTATTTTAGGAATCCTTGCTAGCTATATGGAAGATGGAATATCTACAATTAGGTTGCCTTTTGAATACCCATCACTTATACTAATTTCTACCCTTCCTTATAAAAGGTCTGCTATTGCCATCAGTTTCTTTGAGTTATGACAACCCTGTCAGCTTTTGTGACTCTGGCCACCTACTGTAACTCTTAATTTAAAATACCTATAACACTGTATCTAACATACTATTCTCTTCATTATGGTCTCTGGGTAAGCTTGTCTCTTGTCCTACCTGACCACCTAGTTAATTAGAATTATGACCCCATTATAATAATATTAGAATAGTAGAAACATTTTTTCTCCCAGTTGAACTCAATACCTCACAAACCAACCTGCTTTTTTTGAGGATTCTGGTTCTCTGATTAGAAACTTTCTTGATTATCATCTTATGTTTAGACTATATCCTTCTGATTGACTTCTCTAACTCAATTCTTAGCCTAGGTGCTACTTTGGATAGAGTATTTTACCTGTAATCCGGAAAACTCATCTTCATTAGTTCAGATCCAGTCTCAGATACTTTAGTAAGTGTGTGACCTCAAAACAATTCACATAATGTTCTTTGCCTCAGTTTCTCATCTGTAAAATGAGCACAAGGAAATGGCAAACTACACCAGTAATTTTTGTTGGGAAAATCTCAAAGTAGGTTACAAAGAGTTAGATATAAGTTAACAAAATGATTGTACAACAAAAATATGTTCAAAGAATTAACATCATGGGCTGAAAAGGAAGAATGATGAATAATGCTGTCTTTTGAATGATGTGGTTTGCCAATGGAGATTTTGTATACAGAAAGAAAAAGACATGACTTCAAATTTGGCTCAGCCACTTATTCCACTAAGTTGTCTGACTCTGGAAAAGTTACTTAACCTCTTTCACACTCAGTTTTCATATTCATAAAATGAGGATGATACTGCAGAGTTGTTTAGAGGATCATTGAGAATAATTTATATAAAACACTTTGTTAATCTTAACACAAGGTAGATACTGTGGTTGTTGTTAATGATGATATGATAATGATGATACCGATGTTAAGGAAATTTAGTTAAGGTTTACTCAGTAGGTAACTGATTAACTCCTAACACTTTTTTTAGAAATCATATTTATATATTAAGAAGTTAAGTCTAGCAGTAGAGAGAAAGTGGGCTCAAGAAGAACAGTAGGATTGGGAAGCCTTTCTCATTTTTAGTATTGTTTCAATAGTTCTGAAAAGTGGTAATGTGAGACTGCAGCAATAGGAATAGATGGTGGTATTATGAATAGAGGTAAAAAACATCATAGAGACAATATAAATGATGAATCAGAAGAATTTGTTTTTTCAGTAATATTTCATTTTTTAACAATTACATGTGTAAAACATTTTTTAACATTTACTCACTAATTCAGATTTTTTTTCTCTCTCTCTTTCTTCCTTTCCTCCACCTTCTCTTAGATGGTGTGCAATTTTTTAAAGGTTATATATCATGCAGAATATTTTTCAGGATTCCTCATATTGTAGAAGAAGTCATAAATTGCACAAAGCAAAACATGAAAAAGATAAAGTGAAAAATAGTATGCTTCAATCTACAGACTCTGTTTCTTTCCTTGAAAGTGGATAGCATTTTTCATTGTTTCGCTGATAAAAGCTAAGTCATTAACAGTTCATCATACAATATTGCTGCTATTGTGGGCAATAATTCTTCTGGTCCTGATCACTTCACTTTGCATCAGTTCATATAGGTCTTCTCAGATTTTTTTGAAATCATCTTGTTCATCATTTCTTATAGTGTAATAGTATTCCATCACAATCAAATACCAGGATTTCTTTTCAAATTGTATATTATATGTGAGGAGGAAAGAAGAATCTAATGAATCAACTCTATAATCCAGTCAAGGTTTGGAACATTTGGAATTTATGGAATGGTGCTACCCTTATAAAGGGGAATCAGGAAGAGGAATGGATTTAGGGGAATGAAAAATATCTGAAACTTATTCATGTTGAATCCACAGTCCTAATGGCATATCCAGGTAGAAATATCCCATAACATTTTAAAGATATCAGTTGGAAGTTAGTACTCAGGGCTAGTGATGTATATTTATGAATTATTTGTGGTAGATATAATAAGTTGAATCTGCTGGAATAAGTGAGATTGTAAAGAGAGTGAATGTAAAAAGTGCACATAGTCAAACAGAACAATAACAACAAAAAACTAACTCCCTTTGGGAGTTAGGAAGAGGATGAAGCACTAGCAAAAGAGGTTTGTGTATTGTCTATATCAGTGATGGGCAAACTTTTTAAAGAAGGGGCTAAAGGAAAGGAAATGCTCCTCTGTCAGTCTGTTTCTAAGGCAACATTTTCGAAGTTTCATTGTATTGAATCCTACTCATTGTATTTGTCAGTTTAGGAATAATGTAACGTGGCTGGATAGAACATTTCACAGGGCTGCATCTGGCCCTCAGACTGTAGTTTGCCCATCACTGGTCTATATGTATCTACTTCTATGCTAGTCTATGACCTAGAGATTGTCCTACTTGAAATTTATATCTCCCATGAACCCCAGAACAGTGAACTACAACTCATAAGTTCTTAATAAGTATTTATTGAATTTCATTAAGCTGAAATATTTTTTTAAAGTGCATTGTACTTCTTGACTTTTGAGATTCCTTCCAACCCATAATTTATGTTTATAAACTAAAATAGAATTAGGTGGATATGTTGTCTCTGAAGCCAAAGCAAGATACGATATACAAAAGGGGAGAGGCATAGTTAGCAATGTCAAATACCATAGAAAGGTTGAAGAGAGTGATAACTGGAAGGGGAAAAAATAAACCCAATATGTTTGATTTTGCTATTAGAAAGTCACTGGTGGGAGAGAGAGACAGACAGACAGAGATGGGAGGAGGGAGAAAGAATAGTAGAGCAATGTCAAAAAAAGAGATTTAAGGTAAATGCAGTAGGTCTTTTATAATCGAATATAGAAATTAATTGGGGGTAATAAACCAGAATACCTAGAAGAAACATCTAGGTTCAAGCATACAATAATGCAACTCCTTGAGATTAAAAAAGTTTTTTGAATCTAATTTAGAAATAGTTTACTTTAAAATGAACAACAACAACAAAACCCCAACACACAATCTCGTAGATGCTACAGACTAGTTTTCATTGATTAATTCTTTTTTTTTGCTGTCTCTTGAAAAAAATATTTGTAAAGAATTTGTGAAAATATCCTTTATTCTTTCATTCAAAACATATATGTTACTGTTTTAGATTATCTATCTGTATAATAATAAGGATAATGCTATATTAAGAGGGCTAATATTTATTTTATATTTTATAAAACTTTAGAATAAAGTTTAATGAAAATATGATCATGCACATGTCCTATGAAATAGGCTTACAAAATGTAAATGGACAGTTTAAGGTCAGACATAGATAAGAACCATTAGATAAGAACCAATATCTGATTCTCTCATAAAGACTGAATATTGGATGATATTCAAGTACACAAAAAAGAGTCTTGGGATAGAGAAAAAAATAATCGAAATGAATGTCAATAATGGTGGTATATATGCCCAGAAGGAAAAAAGTAAGCTGGCATTGGACTGATTGGCAAACTTTCTTTTTTAATGATGTACAGATATAAATGGTACTAGCCTTTCAGCTCAAACAAATGGCTATCATCCAATTCTTCTGTTTATGGTTGTTGCCTGATGGTTTGCTTAAACAACATAGTTAATGGAACCATATGGAATTTGACTTTCCAATTAATTGAGTTTTGGACCCTCATAGGAGAGATCAAAAGTTTAGATAAAGAAATTTTAAATGCCCCCAAGTCAGAGCCAATCATAATCAGACTATTTGTAGATTTGTATTTGAGATTATTTATCCGTGCTTATATTTATACAAACATTACCACATACACTCACACACACACACACACACACACACACACACACATTCACATTCACATTCACTCAGTCACATACATTGAACCTGATTGGATAAAAAAATATAATGTCAAAATCTTTTTTTTTATTTAATAATTTTTAGTTTTTAGAAAAGTTAATATGGTTACATGATTCATTCTCTTACTTTCCCCTTCACCCTCCGACCTCTCCCCCGCCTTAGCTGATGCGTATTTCTACTGGTTTTAACATGTGTCATTGATCAAGACTTATTTCCAAAATGTTGATAGTTGCATTGGTGTGGTAGTTTACAGTCTAAATCCACAATCATGTCCGCCTCAATCCACGTGTTCAAGAAGATGCTTTTCTTCTGTGTTTCCACTCCTGTAGTTCTTCCTCTGAATGTGGGTAGTGTTCTTTCTCATAAGTCCCTCAGAATTGTCCTGGGTCATTGCATTGCTGCTAGTACAGAAGTCCATTACATTCGATTTTACCATAGTGTCTTGGTCTCTGTGTACAGTGTTCTTCTGGCTCTGCTCCTCTCACTCTGCATCACTTCCTGGAGGTCTTTCCAGTTCACATGGAATTCCTCCAGGTTATTATTCCTTTGAGCACAATAGTATTCCCTCACCAGCATATACCATAATTTGTTCAGCCATTCCCCAATTGAAGGACATACCCTCCTTTCCAGTTCTTTGCCACCACAAAAAGCACAGCTATAAATATTTTTGTACAAGTCTGTTTATCTGTGATCTCTTCGGGGTACAACCCCAACAATGGCATGGCTGGATCAAAGGGCAGGCATTCTTTTATCGCCCTTTGAGCATAGTTCCAAATTGCCATCCAGAATGGTTGGATCAGTTCACAATTCCACCAGCAATGCATTAATGTCCCAATTTTGCCACATCCCCTCTAACATTCATTACTCTCACCTGTCATTTTAGCCAATCTGCTAGGTGTATAAAAAACCAAGCCATTCCCCAATTGATAAATGGGCAAGGGACATGAATAGGCAATTTTCAAATAAAGAAATCAAAACTATTAATAAGTACACGAGAAAGTGTTCTAAATCTCTAATAATTAGAGAAATGCAAATCAAAATCCTTTTGCAGTGAAAGTTTCCAAATTGCACTGGAGACGAAAACATTCGGGATACATTAAATGTATCCAAATGAAACAATAACGAACTCAAAGTGCAATTTTGTGAGATGTTTGTAATAGAAATCCATCTATATTGAAATGAATTTTCTATCTTTCCAACTTATCTCACACTCAGAACTAGCTGAATTAATATGACTGACATTTCTATTCAAAAAAAGGATGGGAGGAATAACATAGAGAAAAGGGATATATCTACATATTGGAAACTCAACTTGAAGATTTCCTCAACCACCCTAAGAGAAACTATACTATTTAAAAGATATTTTGAGTGAGTTTTTGTTTTTGAGTGGGAGAGAAAAACATAGGATTAAACAGCTGAATATTGGAGGTGGGACTAGGATGCCCTATTTAGGGCCAATGATTCTGTCAGGGGTTTACCATCAGTGTTGAATTGGCTAGATTAAGAGGAAGAAATAGACTTTTTTAACTTTGGACTCAACACTAATAAGATTAATATTCTCCCCTCTGGGGATCTAATGCATTGGTTTAATATAAGGTGTAAAAGTGGCTCCAGTAGGGGGTGAGATTGTTACATCTGTAAAATATTCTCTTAGAGAATTGCCTAGAACACTTAGAGTTTAAAAGAATTACCCAGGGCCTCAAAAACAGTGCATGTCAGAAGTGAGAAGCACTTGAACCTAGTTTTTCCCTGTCATGCTGCTTCTCTATTCATATTAATTTTTCTTCTTTAAAGCCAAAATACATTGCTGATAGTATATTTGAACTAAAATAATGATTTGACTAATATTCTTTTTTAAACCATATTTTTCTTGTGTAAAAATACTGTTTAAACTGAAATGAATGAATAATTTAAATTCTGTCCAGGGACAGTAAAACCTGTCTTGTTAGAACAAACAGGGAAATCTTTTAGGATAATAAATATCTTTTGTTCTGTTTACCAGTCTTTCAAGCAAACTAGTATTTAATGATAGTGGTCTAAGCTATAAATGTATTTAGAATATTAATGACTATGTGCAATTCAGAACAAGAATGCTAATTCACAAAGTTGCTAGATGATTAATAGAGCCTTAAAATTTATCTGGTAAGTGAATGATGGTACTGATTATTTCTTAACATTTTACATTATAAAATACTTGATAATTATTTAGATGTAATTTATTCTCAGCCTTCTATGAGCTGAGTTAAATTTGCCTCATTACCTTTATTTTCCTGAGAGCTATTTTAATTCATGTTAACATTCCTTTCTTGTCTTTTTGATAAGATTGAAAAGGAAAAAAATATTTTGAGTGGTCATAAATCCCTTTTTAGCAGAATTTGAACTGGAGAATCATAGGATCATAGAAATAAAATAAACATTTTAAATGGATTAGACTAGAGGGTCCTGATCTTTTGTGTGTATGTCATCAACTTCTTTTGCTGTCTGATGAAATGGTCTTACTTCTCAAAACAATATTTTAAAATCCATAAATAAAATAAAAAGGATCATGAATGAAACATATATATATATATATTTATCTAATATAAAACACACAATTTTACAGATCCCTGATTGAAAACTTTTAGGGTAGTTTAAACTCTGTTTTACAGATGAGGAAAATGAGACTCAGAGAAGATACATTTCTTACTTAATAGAACAGATTTGCTTAGTATTAGAGCTGAGGCTATAAGCCAGATTTCCTGAATAACTCCAAGTTTAATGTTTCTGAACTAGTTCACATATAATTCAGGACTGAACCTCGAGGAGAATAGACTTGGGCATTGGGAATAGTTGTTTTATCTCTACTAATTTAATATTTTGGGGGGAATTCAAGTTAATATGTGAAGTTCAATATTGTTGGAGATAAAGAGCATCAGCCACTCAATTTCAATTTATAATTTTAGTATATTACTAATAACAATAAAATAAGCTTAATAAAATGATTCCATAAGGATTTTTGTCCAGAAAGGATTGCATTTGTCAACAAACATAGTCATAATCTCAGTAGCTATATGAATATTTCAGATTTTGGTGTGAATTTAATATTTAATAAGCTAACAATGAATGAATTAAATGTTAGAATTGCATCTAAAAAAGAAAAGGGGAGCTAATCATTTATTTTAAAATATTATCATTGATTTTCTAAATAAAAGGAGAGATCTCAAGGAGTTACTAAGTGAGAGAATGTTTCATTGCTTCTTTTTCCTTTTGGAATTCTCTTAATTTCCAAATTGGTCATAAAGTAATCTGGGATTTAGTTTATGGTTTTTGACCGAGAGCTATTTTCTGAAAATCAGATGTATGTGTCTCACAGTGTGTGTACTTAACAATAATTTTCTTCTGGTGCTGTGACATGTGTATGAACAATGGAATATCATAGTCTTGAAAAATCAAAGTAGAAAAACAATCAGAGGACAAATGAGAGTCTCATGAGGGGCATGAGCAGACTTTAGCCAAAGCAGACTTGCAATCAAGAAGAATAATTGTATCAACAGGGGCATATGATTCTAAAAGAGGTCAGTTGGTCATGTAAAGAGAAAAAAAGATAAATAGTGAACACCTTATGTTCTCCAATGCTATTTGCACAATGTGTCAAAGTGAGAGAGGTCCTTATTGCATTGGATAGATTTCTGTGGAGAAAAAAAATATGATATGGACAAGAATTAAAGAAGATGAAGGGATGGATCAGAATCTGCATGGTTAGAGGGAGTATCCACCTTGATGAAATTACATATCCATTTAAATAACCTTGAAATGATAATTTCCTTAGTTCACATAGTTAATAAGAATCAGGATTTGAATCCAAGTCCTTTACCTTAAGGTCCAATGCTCTTTTCTCTGTCTTCCAACTACTATTCATGATTTTGAACCTGACATTGAATAGAACTCTATTTCTTATTTGAAGTTTCAAAATTAGGGGTATATTTTTTAATATTTGAATTAAGGTGTTCAAAATGTAGATTTACATATTTAGAAAAAATTATAATGTGCTATCAAATACCTGTAAAAACAGCTTTGAAAGAAAATAACAGAAAGCTGTAGGATTTGAAAAATTAGCTTTTAGGAAAGAAGTTAAATTTGCATTTTATAACTGTTTTTCATTCTTAAATTATAGTTTGCAATTGTAAAAGCACATAATTACCTCCCAGCTTAATTGCCACCACTCTGTATGAAACCAACAGTTGGAAGTGTTATAATGGATTATATTATAGAATTTAAAAATCTCACCTGTATGAATTTTTGTGTTGACTATCTATCATTGATATTGGGTTTATTTTCCTATGAAATGTTATGTAGTTGAGCAAAAAAAAGAGGTTGCTCTGATGAATAGGAAATGCTAAATTTATTTTCTTTGCCACGCAAACATACAAAGCCATGATTCTATCACATAATTTCTTGTTTTCATTCACATGAAATCCAACAGACATTTTTGTATCTGCTGAACAAAATTATAAGAAATTATCCTCTTTGTAAATAGAATGTGTGATCAGAAAAGCCTCAATTGCTAAAAAATAAAACAAAACATAATAAAAGTGTTGGAAAATCATGGCAATAGTAATGCTATTTAATGATCTAGTCATTCTGAGCTAGCATTATGCGCACTATATGACTGGACTAGTTTATAATCAAATTCACATCTAATTTTGATATAAAGTCTTTTCAACAATTTTTTTGGTCAGGATTTCAAAGTGCCATAGCATTGAAAATATTATGTTGTAGGCCACCTAGAAAACTTCTGAGTTTTCCCATTCTGGTAAATATATTATTTTACTGTGTATGAAGAATAATAAATTTTCACTCACTGATGTTAACGTTATAGTCATCTTTGAACTATTGTAAGATAATTTTCTCTCATGGGATGTTCTAGAAAAATATAAATTTAGTATGCTAGATTCAGTATCACCAATAATCTCAACTCTTTATTTTAGAGAAGACTCAAATTCTATAAAGAAAATCCTATTCCTCTGCCTATAGGCAATATTTCCCCATCTAAGACAAATTATACACTGTTCTAGTCATAATTATTTTCAAGACAGTAATTAAATGATTATTAGCAATAACCTGGTTCAGAGTTGAGTGCTTCTTCTCTGCTTCTTCATTCTGTCTTGTCATGGAGAAGTCAAAAAAATAACAAATATGACACTAACAGTGACAAGACCAATCTGTTCAGGTGATTAGATCTAATTAATGGGATAAGGAAGGAAAAGCCCTTTTGGACTCCAGAGAGCATAGTTCAAGTTGTAATCCAAGAGAGTAATCAGGATGTCAGATCTATTCAACTCAAAGTTCACTAGGTAACCAAAACAGTAGCACTTGGCAGAAAGTTAGAAAGAAGTTTAGAGATGAGTAAGCCAATTTGGAATCACAGAGACACTAGAAAAGGGAAGAATGGTTATGTGGAAAATAGTGTTTTATCTCATTCGAGTTCTCCAAGATAATTTGCTTTTAAAAGGAAATAGCATTGTATAGTGAGAGAGAGAGTCTATAAAACTTTGTGTCGAAGGAATGATACTATATCCTTAATTATAATAGATAAATAATATTTTTTATTAAAATTATGAAAATAAATTCTTTGACATTTTTATAGGTTTGTTTATTCTTCATTAAAAATGTTTGAAACCAGGGTAAATGACCTTGTTATACAAAAATATTTAAAATAGCTCTTTTTGTGGTGGCAAAGAAATAGAAATTGTAGGTATATTGCTGCATTTCTATAATAATATCATCTAATATAATATATAATATGTATATAATATATAATATCTATAATTTGGAGAGTGGATGAGCAAGTTGTATATTATTATAATGCAATACTATTACAACATAAGTAATGATGAACAGGATGATTACAAGAAAAAAAAACACAACAACCTGAAAAGACTTATATTAAGTGCTACAAAGTGAAATGAAAAGAACCAGGAGAACACTGTACATAGTAACAACAATAATATATGTTGAAAAAATTAATATGTTGTTCAGCTATGAACAAATTAGGTATTATCAGCAATGCAGGGGTCAAGGACAACTCCAACGGACTCATTAGGATAAAAGCTATCCCCTACATATCAGAAGTCAGATCAAAGCTTACCATTCTTCATTTTATCTCCTCCATGAATTTTCCTTTAAAGTGATATGTGTCTTCTTTCACAATGTAATGAACAAGGAAATATGTATTGTATGATGACTCATGGACATACTATATAATAAAAAGGAGAGATGTGGGAAGGAGAGAAAGAACATGGATCACAAAATGTCAGAAATAAATTTTGAAAGATTATATCAATATGTAAGAAATGTTAAAAGACAACTGAAAAATAAATTAGAGCTATATCTATAGTTAGCTATGCATGTGAATCTTCCAGTCAAAATAAAAACAAAATGGTTTCAAAGAAAGAAAATATTTTTCTTTCTGTATTCTGAATACTTTTGATTCATCATTTCGCCTCCCAGTACCCAATTGTGTAAAACTTAGTATTGTAAGTGTTAAAATTAATGGTTTGGCTCAATATATGAAAATTATAAATCTTTTATTTACAAAAGAGGTGAAAAGAGTGAAAGCAGGGGAATACAAAAGGGTAGAGAAGACATTAACCTACCTAACTAAATATCTTTCTGGTGCTTGGCTCAGGCAGTACTTGTTAACCTTCAATCAGAATTAAACTCTCTCTAGAAGACAGGAAGTAAGCGAAAGCCAGCTATCCACTCACCCAAGTTCCCACCAGGAGGCAGGTCAGGACAATGACTTGAGCTCAAGGTGACTCCTGAAGCCATCTTCCTTCTTGGAGTCTACTCTCTTCTTGGAGTCCACTCACTAGCCTCAGAAATTCAGGGGCCTTTTATAGTGGCTTCTTGACTCCTGCCCTCTTCATAGGGGCCAATCACAGCTTCCAAATAGTCTAGCACTGCACAGGGGGCAGTATTTGTGGGAACCAGTTCCCACCTTGTGGAGGGGTGAATACTCTTTGAAAGGGTTCACAGTTTCTGAGGGTGTGAACTCTTAAAAGAATTCACAAGTTTCTGACTATTTGAGTTAGAAAAAAGGGTGGAGGTCTCCAAGTATCTTGTTGGCTTCTCACCTAGTACTAAGTAGGGTATGAATTCACTAGTGGTTTGTGAGCTCCTCCACCTAGTTCAAGCTTGTGTTGATTAAATCAAAAGGTAGATAAAGGAGAGTTAATCCTTTCTTCACAATCTAGTTAGTGTTAACTCAGGGTAGACTATACATTAAAGAATTATCTTTCACAGTATTTATGAAATACTTATAGATTTCTATCTAAGGTCTAGAGCAAGTACAGACCCCATCAATTTGCCTGAAAAATATAACTGTTCCACATGGATGATTCTTCTGGGAGAAGCAAAATGATATGACTATGCTTTGAGAGACTGTGGAGTTTGAATAGACATTCTATAACTGGCTCTACTCCAGGAACAATATGGTAAAGGAGAGGCTCTATGATCTGTTTGAAGGCATTCTGAAAGGCTTGTTAGCTCTAAGCCACCTCCTCTTTTCCCTCATTGATCTAGATAGAAATATTAGAAACATTTGCTTATGGCATCTCCTGAGAAATAATGCTGCCAAGGGATAGATTTTCAAGCTTTCCATCATTCTGAGGTCTTATAGCCCCCAAGAAATAAGCCTTCATCCTTGCCCTCTTTCTCAGAGCCTCAGATGAAAGCAGACTTTAAGGCCCTTTCAGCATCATCTTTCACCAGATATGAGTGAAAAGTTACCATATGAAGCCAAATGGGGAAATGAGGCAAAGAGGAGGTAAAATCATTGTGAAAAGCCTTTTCTGATTGCTTCCTGAGTTAGTCAGAGAGCCTCTCCTTCACATTAGAGTTATCCAGCTAGAGCCATTTATATTCATGCATCATAGTCTTTTCGTGACTTTTTCCTTACACAATATCATGATTTTTATAGAAATCTTCCACATGGAGAAGTTACAGCAGCCCATTAAGCCAACAGGGTTTGTACATGCAACAGAACTCCAAAAACCACTTCTCTGATAGAGCCTCTTGAACAATGGTGTGATAGTAAGATTTAAGGTGCACATTTGAGATGTTAATTACATGAAATATTGAAGGTGAAAATGCAGAAGACATTTTCAAATGGGCCATTGATATCATTGTTGAAGCCAAGAATTATATGAAGAAGAGATGCTTTCTTCACATGTGGTAGAAAAGTTTCCATGAGTTGAATAATTATTTTAGAGCATTTGAACTTGCAAAAACAATTATTTTTTTTCAATTTCTCAAAGCTGTGAATCTACCAAAACTTGGATAAATAAAAAGAGGTTGAAGAATAAGGTGTTGAAGAATATCATCTCCTCATAATCTAACTATTGAAGACTAGAAATAGCTTACTACTTATGGGAAAATAGCAGGAGGAGATAATGAAGATGATGGCAGTGATAAAAACCAGAAACCTATAAGACAGTTTGACACATCCTCATTATCAGGCACTTTAAGTGTGATTGAAAAACACTTGTAAGAGGCAATAAGATGACTCAGTGAATAGAGCACCAGGCCTGGGGATGGGAGATCCTGGATTCAAATTTGATCTCAGACAATTCCTAGCTGTGTGACCCTGGGCAAGTCACTTAACACCAATTGCCTATCCTTTACTGCTCTTCTACCTTGATATCAATACTTGTATTGATTCTAGGATAGAAGGTAAGGATTAAAAAAAAACTAATACTGGTTTTAAGATGTAAGAACTTAAATTTAGATTTTATGCTAAAAATGAAAACTCTAAAGTAATATCGTGGTCATCAATTTAAAAGTTTTATAGCTTAAGTCAAAATGACTTTTAGCAGCTTTACAAAGGTGAAAAGAGTGAAAGTGGAAAAATGTATATAAAGAGACAGAAAGCACTATCTAGCTACAAAATACACTAAATTTAATCCTAATGTCTCCACATTACAAATGTGAATCTGAAAGCGAATCTTACCAAAATCCAAAGTCTTAATTAGGAAGCTGAAATATGAAGAGCCAGTTGACACTGAGGAATCCATGGAGAACTTTCAGTGCACAGGAGGCTAAGACCACAAAGAATCTCACCAGAACTCACACTGAAGGGAGTGTCCCACCAATGCCAACAAGTAGAAAGGGTTTCCTCACCAAAGAGCCAAGGAAGGAATCATTCCACTCAACACTGCAAGCTGATGCAGGAGCCAGGGAAAGAGTCACCTCCTCTAGTCCAGCTCCCCAACACAGGGAGCCTCACTGAATCCTCAAACTGGCCTTTTAAAAGCAGTTTTTTTCAACATCACTTTCTGTAGCTCTCCTACTTTATGGGAACCAACTGCAGTCTTTCAATTTTCCTAGCACTGCTCAGGGGGTGGGCAGTGGCCTTTGGAGTTGTCACTCTAGCAAATGACTTGTGAATTCTCATACTTAGTTACTGGTAAGATACTAAGTAGGAGTCCTAAGTTTTTGATTGATTAAATTAAATCTGATTTAAGATTTAAGATTAAAAAGCTGATTGATAAGACAAAGAGAGTTTGATTCACTCTTCACAAAGATAATAATGAATATAATGCTTAACATAGTAAAATAGTTTTGTGTGACATCCTCAAGGCATTAGTACCATTATGAATAGCATCTGTATGAAAAAATAAAGCCAGAAAAATAGCAGAACCTGTATAGATGTGTATATATATATATATATATATTTTTTTTTAAACCCTTGTACTTCGGTGTATTGTCTCATAGGTGGAAGATTGGTAAGGGTGGGCAATGGGGGTCAAGTGACTTGCCCAGGGTCACACAGCTGGGAAGTGGCTGAGGCCGGGTTTGAACCTAGGACCTCCTGTCTCTAGGCCTTACTCTCACTCCACTGAGCTACCCAGCTGCCCCCAGATATATATATATATATATATTTTTTTTTTTTAAATTTTTATTTAGAATATTTTTCCATGGTTACATGATTTTTCCCACCCCTCTTGCCTTCCGCCTCCCAGAGCTGACAAGCAATTCCACTGGGCTGTACATGTATCATTTTTCAAATCCTATTTCCATGTTATTCATATTTGCAATAGAGTGCTCTTTTAACACCAAATCCTAAATCATATCCCCAATGAACCATGTGATCAATCATATGTTTTTCTTCTGTGTTTCTGCTCCCACAGTTCTCTCTCTGGATCTGAATAGCATTGTTTCTCATAAGTCCCTCAGAATTGTCCTGGCTCATTGCATTGCTGCCAGTAGAGAAGTTCATTATATTCTATTGTACCATAATGTATCAGTCTCTGTGTATAATGTTCTCCTGGTTCTATTCCTTTCACTCTGCATCAATTCCTGGAGGTCTTTCCAGTTCACATGAAATTCCTTCATTATTCCTTTCAGCACAATAATATTCTGTCACCACCAGATACCACAATTTATTTGGCCATTCTCCAATCAATGGACACCCCCTCATTTTCCAATTTTTCGCCACTCCAAAGAGAGCAGCTATAAATAATTTTGTCCATGTATTTTTCCTTATTATCTCTTTGGGATACAAACCCAGCAGTGGCATGGCTGAGTCAAGAGTAGGCATTCTTTAAAAGTTCTTTGCACATAGTTCCAAATTGCCCTCCAGAATGGTTGGACCAATTCACAACTCCACCAGCAGTATATTAGTGTCCCAATTTTGCCACATCCCCTTCAACATCTGTCACTTTCCTTTGCTGCCATATTGGCCTGTCTGCTAGGTGTAAGGTGATACCTCAGAGTTGTTTTAATTCACATTTCTCTAATCAGGAGGGATTTAGAACACTTTTTCATGTGCTTATTGATAGTTTTGATTTCTTCATGTGAAAACTTCTTATTCGTGTCCCTTGCCCATTTGTTGATTGGAGAATGGCTTAATAGATGTGTTTTTTAAGTCAGTATTGAAGATTCAAGAGGTTAAATCAAGTATTATAACTTTCTGTCTGATTTAAGATAAACCTCTTTCTATTACTTCAAAATAATTCCCAGTTTGCAGCTCTCAGGTTCCCTGCTTCAATACAGAAACTTCAGGGCCTTTTTTCAGGTAAAATATCATTTAAAATGTATGAAATCGGGGCAGCTGGGTAGCTCAGTGGAGTGAGAGTCAGGCCTAGAGACAGGAGGTCCTAGGTTCAAACCCGGCCTCAGCCACTTCCCAGCT
Source organism: Gracilinanus agilis (assembly GCF_016433145.1). Classification (NCBI taxonomy): domain Eukaryota; kingdom Metazoa; phylum Chordata; class Mammalia; order Didelphimorphia; family Didelphidae; genus Gracilinanus; species Gracilinanus agilis. Next base: position 145,095,407 of record NC_058134.1, read on the forward strand.
GTGTGACCCTGGGCAAGTCACTTGACCCCCATTGCCCACCCTTACCAATCTTCCACCTATGAGACAATACACCAAAGTACAAGGGTTTAAAAAAAAATGTATGAAATTGTGGCAGATAGGTGGCTCAGTGGATAGAAAGCGAGTATGGGAGATAGGAGATCCTGGGTTCAAATTTAGTATCAGACACTTCCTAGTGGTGTGACCCAGTTGCCTAGCCCTTAACACTCTTGCTTTGGAACTTATTTTTAGTATCAACTCTAAGACAGAAGATAAAGAATATACAATTTTTTAAAAATTAAATGTATGAAATTTTGTTACCATTTTTATTATGATCTTATCTTCCCCACCTCCTACCCTGTTGTATAAATAATGAAGATTTTTAGTGTATTGTATCCCTAACCTTATTTTCCCCCATAAGCTGTTTGACTTAATATATATATATATATATATATATATACATATATATATATATATCTATATATATCTTAATTTCCCCACTTACATGTAAAACCAGTTTTTTAATATGAAAACCTAAGCTTGTCCTTTTGTGCTTAAGAAGACTTCAAATAAAAGCTGTAATAGTGAAATTCATTTGACTTTTCTTGCATTTCAATATATTTGGGATTCAATGGAAAGCTTGGCTCATGAAATTCATTCTTATTGGCCACCCTTGCTCAGTTGGTTATTACCATTAGGCTATTTAGAGTAGCCTTTTTTTGATGCTTGCCTCTGAGTGAAATAAAAACTAAAGCTACTAAGAAGGAGTTTATTGTTCCCTCTTACCAATGGTTAGTGACTCACAATCAATCAACAGGCATTTATTAAATGCTACACGCTGGTTATACAAATAGAAAAGGGAAATGTTCCCTTTTCTGATTAAGGTCATATTCTAGCATTTGGGAAACAAGACACAAAACATACACACTTGGGTACATCCACTTATGTATGTATACATGCATACATTTTTTCACATAAGAGAATTTCATAGTGAAGCAATGAAAACTGGCAGAAATAGGAGAATCTTTATGTAGGAAATGATAGATGAACTGAACATGAAAGGAAATTATGGATTTTAAGAGGTGAAGATGAAAAAAAAAAAAAGAACTTTGCTGGTACAGAAGAGAATCAGTATAAAGAGAAGCAAAATGAGGCCTGGCATGGAAGAGAAACAGTAAGGAGGCCAATTTGGCTCGAACATAGTGGATATTAAAGGGAGTCTGGAGCGATCCAGTGAGGCCAAGTTATGATGGCATTTAATTGCCAAACAGGTAACAACAGATACAGTCAGTACCTCCAATCCCTATCTGCAGACGTTGGTTTCCCATATCTAGTCACAATATCTAAAAATGACAGCTAGTTTTCTTAGTCTGTTATCTCTCTTACATGTTGTCTTAAACAGAGATACAACCGGGACAGGGAAAAATGGTTTCAAATATGAAGGTTTAATAGTGTTTTCCCTTCCATTTATATCAATAATAAAATTATGTTTTTCATGAAATCCTCCTCAAGTGGGGAGTATTTGTCTGAATATAAGCACATCTTAATAATGTATGCATTATTTAAGGAATCTAAGCATAAGAGAATAGTTATATACTTAAATAATTATTTTTTTAAAAACACTCTAAATATAAGAAAAATAAGAATCCATTCAGTGCAAGATAAGTCATAAAGGAGAATGCTATGAAATCTTTGGGAATATTTCTTTCATACGAGTTTAAATTAGATTTATTCATTCTGTTTATTATTAAATGCACACTGTGGAAAACAATAATGTAGCACAACAGGGCATAGGCAGCTTTAATTTTAATGAACTGTATGAGACAAGAGATTAAGTAATGAATGACCCATTGTACTGTGAAATTATTGGGGATCTTTTCTTTTTAAAAAAATATAAAAATGGGGAAAATGGTAATAATACATGTGAGACTTGTTAGTAGAAATCTGAGAGAATTATTCAGCAGAATTATGAAAGCCTATATTCAATGTGATTTCTAGTCCAAAGAATTTGAATAAGTGTTAGGAAATATGAATTTGTTTCTGCTTCATCTAACTAGATTTGGTACAATGGGGTGTGCAGTTAGGGGGAAAAAGTCCCTGGTACTTAATAAGGCAATAATTCATGCTGAGTGGATATGAGCAGTCATTCAGGGAACAATTGATTTTACAGTGTCTTAGGCTTGGTACCTTTTGGAGATTTGTGCACTTTCTGTGCAGATACCATAAGGAAAAGATATAGTTCTCATTAAAAGGTGAGTACATTTCTAGATGTTTTATATACTTCTATACATACATACACATGCACACATATATAAATATATAAATACACATGCCTGTGTGTATGTGAAAAGTTTAAAAATTATTTATTTGTTGTTGCAATCAGTAAGAGTATTCTCTTTGTCTTTCTAGAGGAAACTAAAGAATAACATGAAATATCAATATCTTTTCTTTTTTCTAACTATAAAAAAGTTACCATTAAGCCCAGTCTCTTGGACTCTAGCTAAAGGTTATGTCTAGAGTAGGGGTTGGCAATGTATGGCTCTTGAGCCATATCTCGCTCTTTTGAGGGCCAGATATGGCTCTTTCTGCAGGAGCCAGAAAGTCCATTTTTTTTTTCAGGCACTGTTACAGGAGCGCGCACTGTGAACACTGTATAGCTTTCACGAAATTACATTTAAAAAAATGTGGCGTTTATGGCTCTCACGGCCAAAAAGGTTGCTGACCCCTGGTCTAGAGAAAAAAAGATATAGCAAATTCACTTCTAGGTCTTAAGAATAATTGACAGCAGGCTTAGTAAGATATTAGATGATCAATGTCCAACATCAGAAGGACTGTATATTATTCAATTTTCACTAAAAGGCAGTGTTTCTGACAATTTCCTGCTAAAAGTACAAATGATTATGGAGTCTATTCATATTAAATATACTATATTTATTGACTGTATCCTCTGAATAACACTAGAAGGTTGAGTACTTCTCCAATATTGTAGTGATGACATGGAATTCAATACTATAGAAGTTTGCACCCCCTTCAGAAAAAAGAAAATCACCAGTTTGTTCATAGATGAATGATACTAATTAGATATAAATGACTTGCATTTAAATTTTAATGACTGAGAAGCACAACACTTATAAATTAATCTGACCTCAAACTCCCCTAAGCTGTGATAATTAGTCAAGAACTTTTCTTATAAGGACCATATTTTTAAAAGTTAAAATTATTATCCTAGATAGAACCATATTTACAACTAGGGAAAATTCACATTTAAAAAGAAAAACCTCCACATTTCTCATTTTTAAGTTTCTAATTTTATGGACAAGAGTGATATAGCAATTTTATTTAAGAGCTCCTTGAGCATGTTAAAGTTGGTATCAGAAAAATGGAAGTACTTCTAAGCCATATTTCTCTCAGAGATTTAGTCCTTTTGTGCTCCGTCTCTCCTGGAAAATATCCTCCAAAACAGATGCAAAACAAAAACAAAACTCAATAGACAGTGTTGAGTTTTCTGATCTACATGTTTCTTTTTGTCAGTCATAAGTCATTAAAACTCATTAATTTGCAAGTTTCAACATAAAAATAAATTACTTAATTTCTTAATATAAACTTAATTTGGCGCATATCAAGCAATAAATGTTCATTTCTTGGTAAATAATAGCACTTTGAACTCTTTTTTGCTTGAAAGTTGGGAGTATAGGAGATTATGATTATCATTAGAAATTAAAGTTCTATGAATCTGAATAATACCTATCAATATAAATGCACATCACGCAGGAGATTAAAAAATTGATTAATACTATGAGCAAAGAAAAAATAGTGTATTTTGAGACTAAAATTGTTTTTGCTGTTTTCACATGATAGGAATTTATTGATTCAAAAATACAAATGAACTAATTTTTGTGCAAATATACCCTATTTTTAGAAAAGTGTGACAACGAATATAGTTGTTTTCTTTAAAGCTCATCAAAAAGTTCTCCTCTCACTGTGTTTTTTACAGGTTAAATATGAAAGGAAATGGCTATTAGATGAGTGAGAAAGATAAAGTAGAATGGTAAAATGGTTAACATGTCCTTGTCTTATTTTATCTGTGTATCTGCAAAGTCAGGACAAAATGGTATTCCCTGTGGAAACTTAATACAGATTTAAAAGATGATTTGATCAGTTAACAACTAGTTTGAGAAGCATTTATTTGTGGCAAAGAAAGAAGATAGAGGAAACTTTGTTCTTTATTATATGGCATGAACATCTAAGAGGAAAAAGCACACAAATTTGGTCATTTGAACATTTGGTTTACATAACATCAATCTAACAGCATTTTAAACAGAATGATGAAGTCAATTTCTCACGTTAAAAAAAGATCTAAGTACTAGAACCCAGATTTTATGAAACTGACTAGAGAAATAAAGGTGATAAATAAAAAAGGACTATGAGTAGGAAACTGAATTGATAAAAAGAAAAGAGAAAAAAAATTATTTTTTCTGCTCAATTCTAAGGACCTGGATCACAATTATAAAAAGAAAATCACAGAAGGAAATTCTATAGTTTCACATTGCTCAGCTAGGTTACTGGGACTAATTCTGTTCATTATAATGAGTAGTTACTTGACCCTTCTTCAGTGGCTGCCCCAGGCACTCATCAGGGCATAGAGTTTCTACACATAGATGAGTGGAAGTGGGCAAGGACCAACTGATTATGTAGAATTTAAATATGAGAGCAAGTAACCTGAGGCAATGAACTGCTAGGAGTCTAGAAGGAAACAATATTGAAAATATGAGTAAGAGAATGACATGATTTGGAATTTAGGATTGTTTTGCAAAGATATCTATTTTTGTGAACAGAAAGAAGTTTGTATCTCTGTTGTTAATGAATCTCATCCATAAATATATACATATACACACATGTATATATAGATCTATATTTGTGTGTAAATATGTATGAAATTCACTCATGGCAGAGATTTTTTTTCATTTGAAAATTTTTATTTAATTAACTAATTTAGGATATTTTTTCATGGTTACATGATTCATATTCTGTCCCTCCCCTCCTGCCACCCCCCTCTTGTAACCAATGAGCAATTCCACTAGGTTTTACATGTATCATTGATCAAGACCTATTTCCATATTATTAATATTTGCACTAGAGTGATCATTTAGAGTCTACATCCTCCATCATATCCCCATCAAACCATGTGATCAAGCAGTTGTTTTTCTTCTGCATTTCTGCTCCCACAGTTCTTTCTCTGGATGTGGATAGTGTTCTTTCCCATAAGTTCCTCACAATTGTCCCGGATCATTACGTTGCTGCTAATAGAGAAGTCCGTTAGAATCGATTGTACCACAATGTATCCATCTCTGTTTATAATGTTCTCCTGCTTCTGTTCCTTTCACTCTGCATCAATTCCTGGAAGTTGTTCCAGTTCACATGGAATTCCTCCAGTTTATTATTCCTTTGAGCACAATAGTATTCTACCACCAGCAGATACCACAATTTGTTTAGCCATTCCCCAATCAAAGGGCATCCCCCCATTTTCCAATTTTTTGCATGGCAGAGATTTTAAAAGACATATATGTAATGGTATATATAAGTTGACGGTTTGGTATCCATTGACTCAGTTACCCATGGTTACCTACCAGGTAAAAAAATGAAAAATATTGGAAAATTCCAGAAAATAAAATTAATAAATAGTTCATGTTTCGAACCATCCACCAAGTGAATAAGGGCTTATAACATAGTGAAAATCACTAGCCCAGTACATAACTCATCCCCCAGACAGTTAGAGAGAGTTGTTGAGTTGTTTGTCTTTCATTTTTGTCTTCTTTTTTTTAAACCTTTATCTTCTGTCTTAGAATGTTAAGTGGATTGCTGAGGGTTACATAGCTAGGAAGTGTCTGAAACCAGATTTGAACCCAGGACCTCCTGTCATTAGGCTTGGCTTCCAGTCCACTGAGCCTCTTAAGCTACTCCCTGTCCTTCATTTTCAAAGAAAACCAATGACATCACAGGATGAAATCTTGACTTGTGCATGAGTTGGATTTATAAGAATTGTTAATCTGCAAGACCTAATCGATTCACTCTCCCTTCTTGAATCCTCAACGTTTGGTGGCAAGACAAAAGTCTTATGCCTGGCAATAGTCCGAGATTCAGTAGCATCCTTGATGTCTGACCCAGCTATTAGCATTCTGAAGCTCCTGCTTCAGCCCCCCTCATGGCTGCTGGAACAAATTGTTCTTATCTGCCCATTCTGCCAGGGGGAGTCTTTACTTACTTAGATCCCCCTAACCCAGTGATGGGTTTCTGGCCCATTAGTTATCCTCAATCTGCTTAAGCCCATCTTTCAAGACAGTTTTATTGGGGACTGAGCCCTGGACGTGCTTCTTGGACCTATAGGTGAAAGTCAAGTGCCAGATAAACCCTAAAGTGAGGAAGCATCCCTGAAAGGGGCTCAGAAAGCCCTCACAGCAGAAGCTCTAGATCTTTTTGAACACCCATATACCTCAAGAGAGAATACAATATTATACGCACAATGTATTTTATTATCACTTTATTTAATGTTGGTAGTGTCTTACTGTGTCTTTATCAATTAAATTTTATTATACACATATATGTAACAAGAAAACAACATCACGTATGGCATGAGCAGATGTTTGCTTATATCTGCAATTTTAGCCCTTTTATGAATTGGATGCCCTGGGAATATGGGTATCTGTGTGCATTATAAGCTTTGAACAAATCTGTGGTTTTGAGTAGAGAAAAGAATGAAACAAAACAAAAACAACAACAAAAATTAAACCAATATTTAATTGTTTAAAATAATATTTACAATGCTGAACCAGCACAGGGGCAAAACCAATTAAAGCCTAGGTCTATTAAAATCACTCTTAACAGCCTACTTGGAGTCTTGGCCCAAGTTTGTGCTGTCAAGTTGAGTGGTTGTTACAGAATCTCAAAAGAGATAGAAGGAGATTTATGCTCTAGGGCCTAGGAGTTCATTTGCCTGTGGTGAAAAGAGAAATGATTTGTGTAGTTTTCTGGGGGCTGTAAAGTGAAGACAAAACTGATCAGAGAGTTTTGCTAGTGCTACACTTGGAGGGCAGTGGAGTCTTTGTGGTGCCAGCTTCCCTTGTCTTAGAGATAATTGTGAAAATAAGAAATTAATTGGAAACATTGAAAAACATTTGAAATGAGAAGTCAGTAACCCTATAAAAGTGTTGTCATTGTGGGGTGACCCAAGATTAAATTAGGATAAAATCATATTAGTGCACTTTAAATGTTGTCTGTAATATTTTAAGTCTCTTTAAAAAGGGAATTCAATGGTCAGACATCAATTTAAGTGACCTTGCTCTTTACCAACTCATATTTATTGTGTAGTAGCAATCTCTCTCCCTACATTCATAAATCCCTATAGTTGGATTTAGATGTTTAAGGGACCTTAGGTGTCAACTAGTCCAATTATTTTCATGTTACAAATGAAGAAACTGAAGCTCAGGGAGGATGGGATTTGCCTCAGGTGTCACGGTTTGTAAGTTTCAAAAGAGGCTTGGACCCAGAGCTGTTGTTCTTTCCTCTTTCCTGGGCTATTGTGTAGATCATATTTGAGTGTCAAATGCTATGGCACAGAAATGAAGGAGACAGATGGTACTGTGCAACTTTATTTTTAAGTTCTTACCTATTTTTTCAAAACTTTAATTTTTTTAGGAATCTTTATAATCTTTAGTCAAAATGAACTCTACTTTTCTTCATAAAAATTGAAATTTGCCAAGTACTTCAACTATATCAAATCAAATCAGCATAAATTTTTTAATTTATGAAGGGCCTGTCCTACGCTATGGATTATGCTACTTACTAGGAATACAAAGAAAGGCAAATACATATATGTGTGTATATACAAATGTATGTATGCATGTGTACACTGTAATGGATAAAAAGGGGGGTACACTAAAGTTTGGGAGTTGATCTCCTTCCCTTGCTGAGTGATGGAGGGGTAAAAGGTGATTGAGGTAGTAGGATAGGAATGGAAGGGAAGGCTGAGTTTAGGGAGGAATGGACAAGGTGGAATTAGGATGGTAAGGGTACAGGGTGAGGTGTTCAGGAGAGGCAGCTGACACAGACTAGACACCCAGGCTAAAGACAGAGGATATTGGGGTAATAGGCTGAACCCTTCCAGGCAGGAAAGGTACTTCTACAGAAACAAGGAATAGGGCCATTCAGAAGTGGTTTGACTCTGACTTGAGGGCTTTCTTGTCAGTTTCACAAGACCTCAAAGGAGGAATCACAAGGCTCCTCCCTGTCAATGAAAATGAAGGGATTTAGGAGGAAGCATTGGGCAACTACTTCCTCCCAAGATGGATACCTCCAGTTTCCCTCAAGAAATAAAAGAGAATTATTCCTTTCCTTTCACCCTTGCCTAATTTTTCAACACAAAGATTCTCCAGAGGGTTTGATTAGATAACCAATGGTTTCTTAATGTTTCAGGGTTGGTCTGGGAGGAGAGAGGGGTTTGGGGTTTCTGACAGCCACTAGGGAGAAAACTCAAGATGGGGGAGAGTCACAGGAATGGGTTAGACTGAGAGAGAACCTACTGTCTCAGCCTGGGAAGATTTGGCTGCTTTTAAGGTAGAGGGTATACTAAATGGATAGTTTGAATTCAATTATGTCCTATTTGCCTATTGGGGAAAACTAAACCCACAAAGTCTTTTCACTAAAAACCCAAAAGCCACCCTGCCTCCCAGACCCCTGGGAAAACATGCAGGGAAAACAGGGAATTAATATGGAGAAGGTCAGGGAGAGATCCAGAGAAATTAGCTAGGTACAAATTGTCTAAAGATAAGGCACAGGCCAAAGCAAACTGAAAGCCAAATAGAGCTCTGGTTGATCCTTCTGCTCTGTTCAAGCCTCAGGGACCAACTGAACTTTCTCTCAGAATTCTAAGGCTCAACTGCCAGAAGTTTTCAGTTGGCCCCCTGCAAGAGCAAAACCTCTCTTGCATCTTTTGCATTACAACACACATACAGCCCCTTCTCCCAAGATGTTCACATTCTAACATGTGAGTCATCATGCAAAAAAAAATTTACAAAGAAAATAAATTGGAGATTAAATTGGAGTTAATCTCTGAGGTAAGTTCCTGGCATGAAGAGAGGAATGGGGAAAGCTTTTTGCAGAAAGTGGGATTTTAGGTAAGACTTAAAAGAAACAACCTCTTTCTTGCTTCACCCTCTTCTTAGCAATATATATTCAGGCTTCTGGCCTTATTAGCCAACTGAAACTGCGTTTTCCACAGTTGCAAATGATTATTAAATCTAATGTGTTTGTGTTTTTTTTTTCCCTAAGTCCTCATCTTTTTTTTTGACTTCTCTGCAGCTTTTGACACTGTGGCTTATCTTCTTCTTGATATTCTTTTCTTCAGGTTTTTGTGACATTATATTCTCCTACTCTTTCTACCTTACTATTTTTCTTAGACCTGGTTGCTCTGAATCTTCCAAAACTCAATCCTCTCCTCTTTCCCTCTAATCTTTTTTATTTGGTGATTTAATCCAATTTCATTGATTCAACTATCTTCTCTTTGTTGATAAACTTCAAATCTACTTAGCCAGTCCTAACCTTTCTCCCAGCCTTCAGACTCACACCTCAAACTTCCTATTGAATAATGTAATAGGAAGTCCCAAAGACATCTTAAATTTAACATGTCTAGTACTAAACACCATTTCTTCCCCAACCTCAAACCTCCTCTCTTCCTGACATTACTATTCTCAAGGCAACAAAATTCTTGTAATCATCCAGATTCACAACCTAGGTGTCATCCTTGACTCCTCACTTTTTCTTACCATCCACTTTCCTGTTTCAAATGTGCTGCCAAGTCCTTTAATTCTGCATTTGAAACATCTTTTATAGATGCCTCTTTCTTTCCTCTAACACTACTGCCACTCTGGTTCAGGCTCCTATCACCTCTTCCTGGGCTACTATAATAGCTTTCTTGTTCATTTTATTTTTTTTAATATTTTTTCATTTACATGTAGAAAGAATTCTTGAAAATTGTTTTCTGACAATTTAGGATTCACATTTTATTTCTCCCTTTCTCCTTCCCATCTCCTCCTCATGGCAGCAAATAGTCTGATATAGGTAATACTAGTGCATTCATGCAATACATATTTCCATATTGCTTGTGTTGTGAGAGAGGCTTGTGTGTGCATCAGAAATACAAAAAAAAAACTCATGAAGGAAGTAAGGTTGAAGATGGCATTCTTTGATCTTCAGTTAGACTCCAAAAGTTCCTTCTTTGGCAGTCGCTAGCATTTTTCATCATTGGTCTCTGGTGGATATCTTGGGACCTTGCTTTGCTCATAGTGGTTAGTCCTTCAGAGTAGATCATCATATAATATCTCTGTTGCTGTATAAGGTTGCCCAATATTCAACAGAGTGTTTGGCACATAGTAGGAGTTTAATAAAAGCTTACTCTTCTGTCCCACTTTTTTCTCCAAGTGCCCTGAATCCTTTTATATTTATCTTTTCTTGGCTGAATATCATATTACAGTGGAGGACATTTAAAAATAAATTTAACTTTTCAGAACTGTGAGAGAGAAAAGATGTTTTTAGATTGGATATATTAATATTTCACCAAGGAACTGAATAAATACCAATTCCAAAAATGATTTTAGTAATTTATTTACAAAATATAGGAGAGAGTGGAAGTAGAGAGATGAGAAGAGGGTAGTGTAAGAGATCTAACTTAATGAACTAGATTTGTATTCAAGTCTGGGCTTTACTCCAGCAGGGCCCCAGAGGCCCAACCAGAGAGCCCAAAAGTCAATTTACAAGAAGTTTAGCACAAGGGCTTCTCCCAATCAAGGGAGTCTCCCCGGAGCCTAGTACCTCTAGCAAAGTTCGGGTAGTCAGTCAGCCTTTTTCACTCACCAAGGTCTCAGGGTCCCAGTCAGAGTCCCCTCAAGTCCAAGACATGAACAAGAAGAGTCAAAAGGCTGAGCCCTGGAAGTTGTCTTAATTTATCCAGGCCATTTCTTCCCTTACTTCCTGTGCCTTCCTCTTAGTTTACATGTCCAATCACAATGGATGCTTTTCTTAGGACTGCTTAGGTGGCAGTCAGTCAATTCTGATTCATCACCCATTCTTGCACAGGTGGGGCACAGACCTCGCCACTTGAGAATTAAGTGGAGTTGTTTACACTTTTGGTGATTAGATTTAAGAATGGGCAAGGTAGATTTAATCTCATTATCATAGGACCTTAGAATCTAGTTGTTTCTTTTCTTTCCTTACCATTCTTCCTAACTATAACACTATTATGGCTTCTGACAAAAGAAAAAAAATCTTGAAAAAAATCCTTTGGTCTTATCTGTGCTTTTCTTAAATGCTAAGTATGTACTCACATTTATTGAAACATTTATTGAAAACCCTACAATAAAAATCTGTTCTTGGACAAAATATTTACTTACTAAATGAAAACTATTCATCTGCATTGTTGGTAAAATGTCCCTATTGGATTCTAAAATGTCTCTGCTTTCTCCTAGTGCTGACATAGCAGTGAGTAGTAGTCCCTTGTCTTGTGGGGTCAAGTGATAGATTTATGTTTTGTGTGTAGTTGACTACCCTGCTCATAAAGGGAATTATTCGCAATCTAGAGGGATAAATGTGAATTCAGCTTTAAACCAGAGGGCCTGAACCAAATAGAAAGTGTTTTATGGATGTGTTTTCCTTCCTCTATATCCCATTTTTCTTTATTTTTTTCTCTTTTCACCTACCCCACTTCCATTATTTTGTTGATACTCTTTTTGTTAAAAGTTAGATTGTGAGATTCTTATTATTGGGCCATGAGTGTGTGTGAAAAGGGTGATAAAACATGTGAATCCAAGACATCAAAAGAAAAAAAGACATATCATGGAATTAAAATTTTCTTTAGCCATTTTGGAATCATGAGACAATTTAAAAATTTTCAAAGCTGTTTTGTTCCTCTAATGCAGTTTTAATAATATAAAGGAGATAAGTTTTGCATCTTGAAGCCAGTGTAGAAATCAGAATATAAAACTGACTTACACTTTTGGCAGTTGAGAAACTGTTCTTAAATAGACTCTAACACAGAAAACTTTAAAAAAAGGTTTAATGATAGGTTTTTGGAAATGTTCAATCTCCTTCACTATTGTCCACTTCAGAAGCAAGCTTCTAGGTTATGTTGACCTCTTATTTTTTTTTACCAATTAGTATAGTATTTGAAATTTTCTTCCTTCTTCCCTCCCATCTTTGACCAGAGACTTTCAATTATAGGAAGCAGAAGTAATGAGTGCAACTTATCCTAAGAAATGTCTGCTTCAGAGGGAGATATAATAGGATAGGCGGCATCAGCTAGGGCATAGGGCCTGCCTTTTAAAATATCTTTTTATTTAATATTCTAGATCTAAAGATGGAAAAAGATCTTATGGGTCACCTCATGCAACCCATTTATTTTTAAAGATGAAGAAACTAAAGCCCAGTCTTCATTTTTGGTATTTTACCCCATTTCAGTAATTGAGGCAGAAACCAATTTGAACTCAGTTCCTCTAATTTGATTTCTCTTGTGTTTAACTTACTCTGATCTATAATTTAAGTACAGTACATTATTTTGGGATTTTATGTCAGATTTCCCAAGTGGGCAATGGGGGCACACAAGGTAGTATGCTTTTATCTGTGCTTTTACTGAAGATGTTGGTTTCAAGTCACTATTTTTAACATCTTTGAATATTGGTTGGTCTTCATATCTTCAAATGCTTTGAAATAAGCATTATAAAAGTTCATCAAGGGTATCTTTTTCTTTGATATAGATTTTTGTGTGCCTATATGTGTGTAGGGTAGGAGAAATGGAATTATACCATAAGCCACAATAGGGAATGAACAATTTGGAACTAGAAAGAAAAAAAAAAAAGAGTAATATCCTGTGGAGGACTGGTGGAGAAATTTGAGGACTAATAATATGACATTTTATCCAAGTTCATTGGGAGTCTTTTTGCTCATATATAAAAAAGATAAAATTATAATAGAAATAGGACAGATCAATTTATTTTAGAACATTAAAAGGAAAACATTTGCTGTTACTCAAGGTTTTTGAGTCACCAGTTTTCATTACATATAGGTCAGCTTTAACAATTACTCTCATATGTGAGTGTATTGCAATTGAACTGTTCCATTTTTTCCTCCTAACCCTATGATTACTTTTTCTTTTTTAGAAAGTTATTTCAGGGACTCAGGATTGATATTATTTAGTATCCCCCCAGTAAACCACAATTTCTTTTCTTTCCACAATTTAAAAACTATTTTGGATGCTGAATATAGTTAACTTGTCTATAATGCAACTAGTTATTTTAATAGCATTTTCCCCA